>NW_020954576.1:2890777-3031940 GCF_900497805.2 Vombatus ursinus
TACATATATATATTAATATCATCCCAACATAATCAAATCACTCCTGTGCTCTCTTATTTTGTAGAATCCTTCTAACTGCCCTAATAATGATAAAGTTCTTGGAAACTACATGTGTTATCTTCCCATATTTAAAGGTAAACAATTTAACTTTATTGAGTCCCTTATGATTTCTTTTTCATGTTTACCTTTTTAAGTTTCTCTTGAGTCTTATATTGAAAGTCAAATATTCTATTCAGCTCAGGTCCTTCCATCAGAAATACGTGCAAGTCCTCTATTTAATTAAGTATCCTTTTTTCCCTTGAAGGATTATACTCACTTTTGTGAGATACTCAGTTTTGTTTATTCTTGGTTATAATTACAGCTCATTTGCCTTCTAGAATATTATATTCCAAGCCCTTCATTCATTTAATGTGGTAACCACTAAATCTTACATGATCTTGACTGTGGCTCCTGGCATTTAAATGGCTTCTTTCTGGACGCCTGAAGTATTTTCTATTTGACCTGGGAATTCTGGAATTTGTCTATAATATACCAGGAGTTTTCATTTTGGGATCTCTTTTAGGTGGTGACCAGTAGATTCTTTCAATTTCTACTTTACCCTTTGATTCTAAGCTATCAGGGCAATTTTCCTTGATAATTTCTTGAAATATGATGTCTCTTTTTTTGATCATGGCTTTTAGTTAGCCCAATAATTCTTTTTTTTTTTTTTGGCAATTGGGGTTAAGTGACTTGCCCAGGGTCACACAGCTAGTAAGTGTCAAGTGTTTGGTCTGAGGCCGGCTTTGAACTCAGGTCCTCCTGGCTTTAGGGCTGGTGCTCTATCCACTGCACCACTTAGCTGCCCCCTAGTTCAATAATTCTTAAATTATCTCTTTTTAATTTGTTTTCTAGGTCAGTTAGTTTTCTGATGAGATATTTCATATTTTCTTCTATTTTTTTCCTTTTTTTGATTTTGATTTATTGTAATAAATGTCTCATGGGATCATTAGCTTCCATTTGCCCAATTCTGATTTTTAAGGAATTATTTTTTTCAGTGAGCCTTTGTACCTCTTTTTCTATTTGGCTAATTCTGTTTTTTTAAGGTGTTATTTTCTTCAGTATTTTTTGTGACTTTTACCTAGCTGTTAATTATCTTTTGTATTTTCTTCATTTTTTCTAATTTCTTTACTTAATTTTTCCTCTAGACCTCTTATTTGAGTTTGAAATTTTTTTTTAGCTCTTCCAGAAATTCTTGTTGGGTGCGTGTCCAATTCACATTTTTCTTTGTGGCTTTGCTTGTGGCTATTTTGACTTCATTGTCTTCTGAGTTTCGTCTTGCTCTTCCCTATCATCATAATAGCCTTTTATGGTCGGCTTCTTTTTTGTTGTTATTTGCTCATTTTTCACCCCATTTGATTTTGAACTTTATGTTAAAATTGGGCTCTGTTACCATTGGAGGTCTGGAAAGGGCTACTGTCTCAAGCTTCAGGCTTTTTTTTTTTTTGCATTGCTGTTTTCAGAGCTACTTCTGGGGAGTGGAATTTCTCAGTGGTTCCAAGGTGGTGTAATCTGGGGACAGGTGTAGTTATTTCCCTCCTTGAACTATGACCCAGAAGTGGGTACAGGCAATTGATTTGCCAAATAGCGACTGATCCTGTATCCATTGCTAGCACAAAGTCTCCTGTAATCTCTTTCTGACCAGTTGCCAGGTCTCCTTACTGTCTGGTTTGAGAACTCCTGAACCTGCTGCTGTTTCTTGTCACCACTACCCAGTCCCACCACTGGTGTTTCATCTGTATTGGCCAGCCTCTACCCCTGTGTCATATATCTCTCTTTCCAA
Source organism: Vombatus ursinus (assembly GCF_900497805.2). Taxonomy (NCBI): domain Eukaryota; kingdom Metazoa; phylum Chordata; class Mammalia; order Diprotodontia; family Vombatidae; genus Vombatus; species Vombatus ursinus. Next base: position 2,892,597 of record NW_020954576.1, read on the forward strand.
CCTCCTAGGGACAGCTAGGTGGCACAGTGGATAGAGCACCAGCCCTGGATTCAGGAGGACCTGAGTTCAAATCTGACCTCAGATACGTAACACTTACTAGCTGTGTGACCCTGGGCAAGTCACTTAACCACATTGCCTAGCCAAAAAAAAGAAAAAAAAAGAAAAATGTTTGTATTTAGGGCAGCGAGGTGGTGCAGTGGATGGAGCACTGGCCCTGGAGCCAGGAGGACCTGAGTTCAAATCCGGCCTCAGACCAAACACTTGCCACTTACGAGCTGTGTGCCCCTGGGCAAGTCACTTAATCCCAATTGCCTAAAAAAAAAAAAAAAAAAAATTCTTCTTGGGGGCAGCAGCTAGGTGGCGCAGTGGATAGAGCACTGGCCCTAAAGTCAGGAGGACTTGAGTTCAAATCTGGCCTCAGACCAAGCACTTGACACTTACTAGCTGTGTGATCTTGGGCAAGTCACTTAACCCCAATTGCCTGAAAAAAAAAAACAAAAAAAAAACAGAAAAAAACAACAAAAAACCAACCTCCTAAATTGTCTTGGGCTGGAAGAATGGCTTTTTCTGACAGTTGTTGGCTCTGTCACTCCAGAGTTCAATTTGAGGTATTATTTTAAAGTTGTTTGGAGGGGAATGTTGGAAGAAATCGACTGAGTGCTTTATTCTGCTATCTAGATTCATATCTCCTTAAGGGTAACTCAGAGTCCTCCACTAAGCTGGATCAGAATCTGATTTCTCAACCAGTTAGTCAGTCAATAAACTTTTATTAAGTATCTGCTGTGTACCAAGTACTGTGCTAAATGCTAGGGATACAAAAAGAGGCAAAAGATGGTACATATATACATATGTAGTCATTATACATACATGTATATGTATGTATGTATACACATACACATACACACACATATCTAGGCCTTAGGCCCTTAGGAAGTCAAATGATAAAATAAAGTAACAATTCACTCAATGGAACAAAAAACAAGCTATGAAGGGACAAGTTAAGAGTGAGCTGCAGTGTCAGGGACCATCTTTGTTAATATCTTAAGGAAGGCAATTCAGTTTATGGGAATGAAGGAGAGAATGTTGGTTCAGAGAAACTTAGAAGAGTTAGTACTGACAAAGAACCATGGAGTTCCTGAAGAGAAGAGAATGAAAAGTTTCTGGAACAACCCTGAAGGTGAAAGAAGGTTAAATGCCTTCCTTCAGGTACAAAAAAAAGCAAATGTTAAACAGGTGGAGCTTATCATAGACAAGTATCAAATATCTAATTTGTGCTTAGAAGTTTGCATTTCTTTTGACTTTTGATATGCAACATATTATAGTGGAAAATGAGCTATATTTGGAGACCTGAATTCAAATACTGGCTCATAATTGTGATCAGTAGTGGTGACCTTGGGCAAATCCTTTAGTGTTTCTGAATCTCAACTTCTTTATTTATAGAAAGATAGGGAATGGGGCCTGGACCAGGGATGTCACTGACACAGTAAATGCCTAAATAAGAAAACTCCCTCTACCAATGCAAGTCAGCACCGTCTAGTATTGGAGAGATGCCTAGATCACTCTGAGATGAAGTGACTTGCCCAGGGTCACTCAGCCAGTATGTACCAGAGGCTGGACATGAGACCAAGTTTTAAGCCAGATCCACTATGCCATGCTGCATCTAGCTATAGAATTGGGGGTTATAACATTTGCACTCTCTACTTCATAGGTTTGTTGCAAGGAAAGCACTTCATAAACCTTAAGATGTTATATAAATGTGTTTCTAGTAGAAACAATAAGTGAGTTATGACATATGTGCTATTTTCTTAACAAATATACATACACATATACATATATATTTGAAAACAACAAATAAGTAGATAGTTTAGTGCTTTATTCCTGCTTCCCAGTTCTCCCCATCTGAAGAATGCCTACTTACTGAATAAAAGCACTGTCTACCTGGTGGTGGCTTGCCAAAGTGTAGGTACCAAGGAGAGGTTAACTCATTTCTAATGGCTTTCTTGCAACCTTTATGAACCTAAACTTCGAGTGGGAAGGGACCTTATAAATTGTCTAATCTAACACCCTTATTTTTACAGATGAGGAAATGAAGAAAAGTGAAAAAGAAACAGAGAGACTTAGCGAAGAGATTACATAAGATCCTGAGAAAATTGCCCAGAAACACACAGAATTAGTAGTAGTTAGGATTCGAAGGAAGGTTCTCTGACTCTAGAGTCAGTTTGTTCTACTACACCATACCTTAAACTTTTAGTGATGGAAAATACACATCAATCTTTACTCATTCTGTATACTTCTAGCATGGTGTACCAACAGGTTTATTTTTGTGGTCCACAAAAATTTAACACTACCTAATCCTTGACTCTCAATTAAAGAATGACTCCTAGGATCTATTGTTGAAGAAAAAAAGGAGGGAAAAGAAATGGAATCACACATGAGACCATACAGGGTTCTAACATAATTGTTAACATAAGCCAACCTTGTACCCAAGCTTTAGCCATCTTGTTTTGACATATTATTTTCTTTTCTTTTTTTTCTTTTTTCCCATTTTACCTATGTCTGACTTCACTTCAGTATTTCAAAGATGGGAGATTTCATCCTTGTTTATTGCTTCCATCAATACAGATCACAATCACTTCATGACTTAGAACATAGTTTAATAAGTTGCTAGGGCAAACTTCAGATAGGGGGAGGAGAGAGGGGAGAGAAATGTTATATTGTCCCTAGTGATTTATATAACGTGGGCAGGCTTCTGTTCTGAAGAAAGGACTAAATGATAGCTACTGGCTTAGTGCAGGTCCTGGATATGGGTCTCGAGATGTAATACAAGCTTCATTTATTACACACATATATTTCTCCTACTCCAACCATTCCTACCCACCCATCCTCAAACATCTTCTTTGATTGCTTCCACCTCCAATGAGGTGTCAGGGGAACCATGGGAAGCAAGAGTACTTGCTAAGGAACCACCACTTACACCCTGCCCTCTTCCACCAATTTCCTGCCTTTCTCACAACGTCCTAGTAACAAGCAAACATGGCTCATACCTTTATCCTGACCATTAAGTCTGGGACTGGCTAGAGCTGCCCTCACCCCACCCCCAGCCTTAAAGCTTTGCTTAGTTCTGAATCCCACAGCATGATAGTGTTTGAAAAATGAGGACTTAGGAATTACTAGTATGAAGAAATAATAAAACAATTATGTAAAATAATAAAGCCCTGGTTTGATGAAAACAGCTAGTCTACAGCAGAAATCAATTGGCCTTATTCTATTGAGGTCTTTGTATAGAAATGTGCTACTGAAGAAACTAAATGTTATTCTATCATGATTTCCAAGAGAATTAAGTAAATATATGATTATATGAGCCTTATTTCTAAAAGGATAAAAGTTGATAGATTGCATTGTGATATTATTCTATAATCATCAAAGGAATTATTAACATTTATAAATATTAAAACAGCATTAAAAAGTGTAGGATTAGGTAGGAGAATCTTGGGGAAATGGGGAATATTTTTAAAGGGAGAAACATTCCTCTTTTTCCCATTCCCATCTCACCTGAAGGGAGAAACTCTCTCTTGAAAGGTCAAGATATGTTTATATTATGTTGAACCAATCTATAGGGCTGTGTGTTCCTTCTAAGACCAGTTATCATTCAAATGCTTCATTCTTAGCCAAGATATTCTAGGTAATCTTATTCTGGTTTAAGAGTCCTCCAGAAGCAAATAAGATTTTACTGCCTATTTCTTTTGTTACCTTTTAATCCTCTCTTTAAATGTTCTGTGAGCTACAGGCATATGCCAAGAGACCAGAAGAGTATTCAGTTTGTCCAGGGATTGACCAAACATGAATGCATACTAATAACCATAAACTAATACACCCACTAATATAAACATTTTTGTTTGTATTGGGCATTCTGTGGTTAACAGTGGAAACAATTATTTTAAAACACATGCCTTATCTGCTTATTTTTCACAACATGCTGCCTTTGAGAATACTGGATTATTTCCTAAAGACTCCAGTATCTTAATCTCTATACAGTTATTTTGGATTGAGCATAAAAACCTTCCCAGAGACTCATATAATCCTTAATCATGTTTGTCCATGTAGTGAGGACCTAGTTTTGAGTCACTGTGTTTTTGGTTATACAATGTTCCTCCAAGCACAGAGTTCAAAGTTATCCTTTATAACATTCATTTTCCTGCAGACTAGTGCCCTCTTCAAAATGTATGAACTAATTGTCATGGTTTTAGGCAGAGACTCAGTTAATCCAATGGCTACAGTAAAGTCTTGATATAGGGTAGATTTATACAATATACATAATGGGAATTCCTATTCTGGTACACAGCTTACTATTTGTTTTTATATGGTTCTTACTCTGTGCTACAGACAAAGCCTATTTTCCAGTATACTTCTTCCAAGGAACTCTAAGACATCATTTCATTTATGACCAAATCCATATAGCAAGTAATATTATACGACATATAATTTCTTTTTAAATTTTTATAATGAAGACCTTTCCAGGTCATTATAGCTTGAGGAATATTGGGGGAGAGAAGTAGGCTGTTAGGGGAAAGGGTGATATGAGAGGAAGGTGAACATCAGTAAGAGAAATATTACTTGTTGACAGTAATGCCAGCAAACCTCTATTCTTTCTTCACATCTCCAGGTAGCAACATGCCTTTTCCTTTTGGATATCATATTTTAAACTCAGCAGGGTTTCTTTGTGGAAGTTTTATTTTATTGAAAAGTGAAAGTGACTTCCCAACCGGAATAATCATTAATGTGGCTGATTGAAACATTTATTGTTGGGGGCAAAGAATCAAACAGCTTGTCATCAGCAAGATGACTGTCCTGTTCATACGATGCAGGACAGGATGGCGAATTTTTTTTTCTTTTTTTTTTTTTGCTGTTGTTTAATCTGTTCGCTATAGTCTGGATGTTATGTGATATGTATTTTCCTTTTCTTTTCTTTATTATCTGGTACATTAATAGACAAGTATGTGTGAGGGGAGAATCTATATTTTTAGTTCCAAATATGTGTCAGCTGCGGGAGATGATGAAAAAATAGTTGTACTCTACTCGTCTTGCAACCATCCTTAAATTATGGGGATTAAGCTGGCATCTGACCCATAGAAATGGTTTGTCAAAACTAACTCCTACTTTTAATTATTTTAATGAGCCAGACCATCCTTTTATTTATAGAAGCATACGGTTTCAATCTACGTTCAATACTGCCACAGAAAATAGTACCAATAGCAATCAGTTCTAACTTTCTTGCAGCTGCTGCAGCCACCAGCACCCCACTATTTTTTCCCAAGGCTGCCTGTGCGGCGGTTTAAGGTTTTCCTTGCGTGCTCTGATTCAGAACCACCAAAAGTGGACAGTTCCCTGGTGCCCAGGCACTGATTTAGGAAGAAGGTTGAAGGCCATCTCTTTCCTCCCAGTTGGGTCAGGCTATCAGGAACAAACCAATCTATATTCCCCAACGCCTTTTCACACAGACACACACACACACACACACCACACACACACACACACACACACACACACACACACACACACACACACGCACGCACCCTCTCTGACCAGGTCCCTTGATGGATGTCTGAGCCTGCCTTTGTGGAGAGGGGAAAGGGCCCTATAGCCGCCAGACCTCCTTCCTGACAAGCCTTGACTTCATTTGCCCCGCCTCTTAGGCCGAGAAGGAGATGGAGGAGGTGTCTTCTGCTCCTGGGCCCTCCCAATCCCTCCCCTCTCCTTCTGGGTAAGCAATTCCCATTGGCCAAACGGGGGATTTGGAGGTGCGAGGCGGAATCCGCCCTCTCGGCTGCACACACAAGGAGGGAGTCCGTAGGGTTGGCAGTGGAGAGAGGAACAGAGGGGAGGGGGTGCACCTTGGAGGGGAAGCAGCAGACAAGCAAGCAAGCAAGCAAGCCAGCAAGCGGGCAGGAAGGCTGACAAGCAGGGAAGGAGTCAGGAAGAGCTCCCCGGAGGAGGAGAAACAGTAACAGCAACAACAGCCCTTGAAGCGGCTGCTGCAGGGTAGCAGCTGCAGCACCTGTCTCTCTTCGTTTCCTGAGTGGTTCACTGACCCCTGAACAGAGCTTGCCATTTCAGCTGCCCCGGCCCGTCGCTGCCCGTGCCTTTAAAAAAAATTTTTTTTTAACCTGGAGCTGGGCCAAAGCCGGGCAAAGACGGCGGACCGGCCGAGGGTGGGGAAGGGGAGGGCGCTTTGCTGTGGATTGAACTGGTGGGGAGAGACAGCCCGGGGCGCCGGGAGAGGAGGGGGGGTCTGTGGTTGGGAGGTGTTGTGGGGGGCGGGAGGGCAGGGGAGAGAGTGGGGTGCAGCGAAGATGATGGCGGAGTGCGGCGGCGGCGGCGGCGGGGGTGGCGGCGGCGGCGGCGGCGTTGGGGGACCGAGGAAGAAGGCGCTCTCCCTGCTGGAAGCGGCCCGCTCCCGCTACGAGAGCCTGCAGATCTCGGACGACGTGTTCGGCGAGTCGGGCCAGGACAGCAGCGGGAACCCCTTCTACAGTACCTCGGCCGACTCGCGCTCCTCCTCCGCCGCCTCTTCCGAGGACGAAGACGAACCCACCACTTCCTCCATCTCCTCCTCCTCTGCCGCCGCCCCGCCGCCTCCGCCGCCGCAGCCCCTGGCCCGGGAGGTAGAGACAGCAACCGAGGGGCCCGCCCGCGGGGGAGGCGTCTGCTGTTTTCAGGGAGGAGGAGGGCACCGCGTCCAAAGGGCAGGAGCTGCGACTGGTGGGCAGCGGCAACTGCGACAGCATCAGCATCAGCTTCCCGGGCCCATGGATGAGGAGGATGAGGAAGAGCGTGGAGGCTGGACCCAGACTTTGCGAGACACCCCTCCCCCTCGCTTCGAGGATACCAGCGGTAAAAGGGGGTGGGCGGGGCCGCGAAATAGAGTGGGGTTTGGGGGGGCGGTTAAGAGTCAGCAGTGGTGGTGTGTGGATGCTGGGGATTGGGAGGAGTTGGCGTACCAGCCTGGATGCCAAGTCCGCTGAGATTGGGAGTCTTCTTGGCTAGGGATACCAGGCACATCTGCTTAGGAGGGATTCCAGATGTTTTGTTGGTTGCCTGGAGTAAGGCAGAAATTGGAAAGCGCGCAAACTCCCAATTGACGACGAAAATTTTCGGCAAAGATAGGTACAGACGTGTAAAAGCTGCATAAATGGGCCAGGTACTAAGGTGGAATAACTATTTGAATGCAGGTTCTGTGTTCCAAGTTCACTGTTGGGAGGAGAGGGATGAAACAGAGGCTGCTGCAGGTACTTTTTCTGTTCAGTCAAGTACAAAAGGACGTGGGAGCTCTCTCCTTTTAGTCGCTGGGAGCATTCCAGCGTCCTGCACCAGAGAGTAGTCACACCTGTAGGCACCCAAGATACAGATAGAATTTGTTAAGAGGTAAAATAATTTCCTGATTGCTAGGATTGTGAAAATGGCTTTCCAGGGAGTAGATTTTCTCTTGGATGGCTCTAAGAGAAGGATGAGCTCGTGCCTGGGATGACTAGATGGAAGGGTGAGAGACCTGTTAGTTATCTTCCAAGTAAGTCTGTGACCAGACTGAGGGCATTGCCCCATTTAGGAATGCCTGAGACCCAGCTGAATTCTCTTACCCACTCCTCACACATTTTTCCTGTACCCCATAACGAGTTTAGCAAATTATTTATACAATATATCTGCATAAAGTTCTACTTTCAGGGCTTTTTTATTCTGTTTAGTTTCTTAAATTTATAATGTAGCCTCTCCTGGAGTCAAACTACCTTGTCCTTGGAGACTGGAATCAGTAGAGGGGCAGGCGAAAGAAGGGGAGGATAATGGTGCTTTCTTTGTAAGGGTACCATTAAGGTGGGCTCTTGCCACACTAGAAATAACTTCCTTAGGTATTCTGCATGACATGGCTACACATTAATAATAATAATGATAATTGACATTTATATTGTGTTCAGCTTAGTGTTTGTAAAGGACTTTACACACATTATATCCTATAAAATCTCATAAGCTCTTGCTCCCTATCACTAGTATCTGCATGAATTTTTCTTCTTAGTACCTTGTTTTTGGGAAACTGGATGGTAAAGTATGACTGCCTCTTCACTGGCAACAGATCAACACATTCAGCTCATTGTGAACACTCTCTATTCCTGGCCCTTTATATAACTCTAATGCCTTGCTTTCCAACCTTGAAGCATTGGAAAGTGGAGTGTGTGTGTGTGTGTGTGTGTGTGTGTGTGTGTGTGTACCAGTCTAGTCTGGGAAATAATATAGAACCATCATTGAGGGAAGCTTAGGGAGTGGCTGAGCCCTCAGCATGATATAGTTTTTCCCCTTGTTATTCTTCCTGTGGTCATACTGTATCCCATCAAAAGGGCCATAAGAGATTCTCTTGAGATTCATGACACTTCCACTTGGAGACAGACTGGAAATCGTTCTACAAACTGTTCTTAAAACTCTGGTAGGCAGGTACCTGCAGTTTCCTAATATGTTTGGTCTGTCTGAGACCAGGAATGGTTTGCAAACCTCAAGCAAATTGTAGCATCAGTGTCCTAGGAAACATCTAGCTGTATAAGGGAGTTGAGTTATATAATCAATTTGGCTTAAACAATCTTGTGCATTTAGCATGTAACAGAACAACAGATTATAATCTGGGTTTTCTGGTTTGCAAGATCTTTATTTAAGATTTCCAAGAGATTCATATTTCCAGGGTCATATTACTTTGTGTAATGTATTTTTTATTACATTATAGCTTTTTAGCCACCACAATTATTCTGTGCCCTGGTCAGATGTCTTGTGTATTAGTATCCTATGACCTATAGCACTCGATAGTCAATCCTATGTTTGACAGACTTTGTACTGTGAATCTATCTGATCTATTATCCTGGCTTCAGTGGCTTCATCTGCAAAATGAGGAAGTTGTGCTAGATGATCACCACGCTCTAAGACTCAGTGATCAATCATTGGACATTGGGAATAGCCATTCTGGCAAAAGTTGTACCTAGAAGAATATAGCAAGTCTCTCCATTCAAGGCAAAGAGTTTTGTGTCAGCACCATTAAAGAAGCTGTGTTCAAATAAAACCTAGTTATGAACAGTGATGCTGTGTGTTAGATTTTGTAGAGGATATAGATTGCACTATACTCAATCTATTAATGTTAAATGTTAAATTTCAAAGTCCTTTGGAATTGGGAAAAATGAAACTGGGCACTAAGGCTCTAACTTTACCATTTGAATCTTGCTGTTGTAGCACTCTTGTTGTCAAACATCATGAAGGCTAAAGTCATATCATGTGCTTAGGTCAGACTCTGTCCCTGAGTCTAAGATTGTAATTAAATGCTTTAGTCCAAGAGTTAACCCTGTATGGACATTGTTTACCTGGAACTTTTTTTTTTAAAAACCCATTTTCTGTGTAATAATTTGTTTTTACTTTAGATGAAATTTAGAATTTCTTTACTTCCCTACAGTACCCTACCCTTTTAAACAAAATGGGGAAAAGAAATTGATGCCTTATTAAGTATGAGTTCCTAGTTCCCTGGTAACAATAGAGTGTGATTTATGGGGGCTGGAAATAGATACAGAAGTACAGTGTTTGCTCCTAGCAGTGTAATGACAAAGAGGGCTGCTGTTAGGCATATGAGGGCTATGCCTCAACAGTTCCAATAGTCAGAAGTTTTGTTAAAATAGTTTTTGGTCCAGTGCAATCAAAATAACAGTTTATTAACTTTAAGTGAAGAATTCATTGCAGTCTGTGACTCTGACAAGAGCTGACCCTCACCTCCAATTAAATCCAGTTTGCTGAAGGAAGGAGGCAATCAGCAAATATAGTCAGACTTCCTATTTTAAAACCTACATAGCCTTTGTTTCTGCAGATTGATTTTGACATTCTTTTTATTAAATTTTAGTTCTAAACATTTTGTTATTTCTTAGGCCCAGATCTGCCAGGACTGATTACCAGGATCCCTATATAATCTTTGCAAAAAGTTTATATGTATGACACAGAGTGCCACACTCTGCCTTTGCTCTGAAATGAAGTCTTCCATTTGATGTCACTGGAAATAGTGAGCACAGTAGAGAGGCATATGGGCCCTGACTAAAACAAGGAGGAGAAAGAAAGAGGAAACTCCCCTTAAGTCTTCCCAGCCCCACTCTGCATTGGTAATACAAACATGTACATCTGTTTTATAAGTACAGTTTCCCTACAGAAACAAATCAGGTTATGTATTTCCAAGACTGAAGTGATCTAAAAGTTCTGAAAGGGCCTTCCTTCATCTTTTCATTTCCTTTCCAACTCGGTGCTGAGGTGTTGGTATCTGTGTCCCTTTGAGAACATTTAAATACAGGCTGCATGTGTTTCTGTAATTGGAGCAGTGCTGGTTAACAAAACAGCTGGAGTCCTCAGAATTGTTTTTAATTCTTCTGTGGCCATAGGATCACACCTGTAGCAGATGATTTCTAGAGATGGCCCTTAACTCAAGAATTTTAGAGTTCTAAAGCTGAAAGGGATCTTGAACATTATCTAGTCCAATCTTCTTAGTTTACTGAAGAGGAAATCAAGTCCGAGAGAGGTGAAGTAACTTGTCCAAGATTATAAGCATACTTCAATGGATAGTTGAATCTCAGTGGCATGGTTACTTTTCATACCAGTGCAGATTGCGAACATTTAACATGTGTTTAGTTTTAGGTACCATTCTTTAAGAATTATGTTGATAAGTGTCCAGAAGAGGACAGCCAGGATGGTGGCAGGCCTTGAGTCCATGTTATATGAGTCTTGGATGAGAGAACTAGACATGTTTAGCCTAGAGAAGAGAAGACTCTGGGGTGGGGGTAGGGGGAAGGTGATGTGCTGGCTGTCTTTAGTATTTGAATATTATCATATGGAAGAGGGACTAGATTTTTTCTGTTTGTTCCAAGAAGGCAGAAATAAGGGGAATGGATGAAAAAATTCCTGATAATTAGGATGGGCTGTCTCAGGAAGTGGTCAGTTCTTCCTCCTTTGAAGTTTTCAGTCAGAAACTGGCTGCCCACTTGCTGGCTATGTTACAGGTGAGCTTCTTTAATGAATAGGGTGGGCTAAATGGCTACTCAGATCCATTCAAACTCTCAAATTCTATTATTCTGTGACCTCTTCACACTGTCCATAGTTTTGTATAAATCCTTTTTATTCTGATCCAAATTCATTTAATCAGTGAGTGGGGAACTCCCAATGTGTGAAAACTTTGTTCACTATTCCAGATCCATAACTCAGCTGTAGTCAGGGTTTTACAGAGTTGCCTGGGGCACTGAGAGGTTAGCTAGTATATGTGAGCACTAGAATTTGAACAGAAGTCTTCCTAACCATGAGTCTAATCCACTATCCATTATGCCATGCTGACATAAGAGCTTTGTTAGCACAAATAATAAAGTATTTATTTATACTTTTGCCTCTTTTAAGACCTGGCTCCCTCAAACAAATACCTCTCATGGTTGGTCTTCGCCTATGATTATTATTGCTTCTCTGGTCCTTCTTTATTCCAGCTATAGGTCACACATGATTCTCTAGAGATCTCTGGTACTTAACTTCATTCAGAACATTATGCAGTGTGTTGGCTATTTACCCACTTGCGCTTTGCAATAGCATGAAGCTAAGACTTGGTTACTTTCTTGGATTGATTTCCTTTCTGATTTTTTTTTTTAGTCCTAGCACTCTTATGATTTGCCTCCAATTGAAGAGGCAAAGAGGAAAAAAAAGAAGTATTAGTCTAGATCAGGAATTCTTGACCTGAGATCTGTGAATGTTCCTCACCCCCCAAAAAAAATTTTTTTATAACTATATTTCACTATAATTTGTTTCTTTTGTAATTTTATGTATTTTTATGCATTTAAAAACACCATTCTGAGAACTCCAAAGTCTTCACCAGACTTCCAAAGGGGTCTATGATATCCCAAAATGGTTAAGAACCTCTGACCCAGGTGTTGATTTGCTTTGACTTTTTTGCCCATGTTAGCATTTGCAAGTTAACATGTAATTGTGAGAAACTGAGGTATGGGTGGACCTGGAAGATTGATTAGCTTTTCTATTAGTAGAATATTTTCATTTCAGTTCCTTTTTTATTGTTCAGCATGGGGATGTGACCTTGAGAGGCTGGAGTGTGGCCTGGTGTTTGAAAACACACATTTTAAAAAAGGCTTTATCTTTGTAGGTGTGATTTGGTTCAAAGTCCATTAGGCTGCCAAGTAGCATTCTATGGTTCAAGGAGAAATGAAGACTATGCTCTTCAAACAGCTATCATACTGAGGGCCAGGTGTTGTGTAATGATTTGGAATCTGAGATGTCTGGGAAAGGAAATAAACATTTGTGACTTTGTATTTGTCATGGTCATGTTAATAATACTCCAGGACAGTTTGCTGTACTTTCAAACTCAGTATATGGGAAAACTCATGTGAATATAATAACCCTTTAAATGGGTGAATTGCAAGGCTTATCTACAAATGAGGATTTGGTATATGTATTAAAGAAGGTTAAACCATGGAATGTTGATTTGAGGATGTGATACTATTTAAGAAGACTGGAGGGTGTGGTGCACTGTTGAAGGTAAGGGACAGACTTTCACTTTATTGAATTTTGTAACTGCTTTATAGGTAATATAACCTTTTCTAGATCATTGGATTAAGTGTGCTAGTAAGGTAGCACTTTTTTTTTTGTGAAAAGGTGATACATTTTTTAAATTTGTAAAATTTGTGTGAATGACTATAGTTGGAACATTTGTGCCCTTTTCTAGTAAAGATATATGTTTTGGGGTACTGCATTATAATGGCTTAATTAAAATTCCTCCTTCCCCTGCCCTTTTTCTTTTTGGCTTCATGGCAATAATATGTCATAGAGTAAGTAGCATTCTCATATTCTAGTCCTGGCTGAACTACTCATTTGCTTTGTGACCTCAGGCCAGTCACTTAACCTCATTGGGACTCAGTTATAAAATGAGGAGATAAAACTGGATATTCTGGTTAGGTCTCTTCCAGCTATGAATCTATGATATAAAAAAATCAGAGGAAATATTCAAGCATGTTGATCCATCTGTCATAGAGGCTACATAGGGAGTCCTTACACTAAATGGTGGGGAGGAGGGATTGAAGCAACAAGGAAGGAAAATTTCCTGACCTTGGTCCAGAGTCATGAATGGGAATTTGTACAGTAAGTGTTTGTGGGTGAACCACTGTATAACAGTAATCAGAATATCATTAAATTAAATACTCTGATGGGAAAAGTGAAACCAAAGAAATTGATTACAAAGTTATTTATCTTTACAAAAGAGATCTGTGATAGAATTTGTGTACCAAAGTAAAAAGAAACAGTTATAATAAATAATGCAAAGGAAACAGAGAAAATTTTAAAACACCTTATTGAAAGGAAACAAGGAACAGATAATACCAAAGGAAATACAGTGTGGCTGGGGGGAAAGGGAGAGAGAGAGAGAGAGGAAAAAAAACCTTTCTGAAAAAGGGAAGTACTGTAGCCAAATAAGGAAAAACAAGAAAAGTATAGCAAATCAGTTGTAAATCAGAAACCTGGCAGGCCAAAACAGAAATTAGAGGAATATCTTTTAAGGAACCCTCAAAATAGTAAAAATTTGTTTTAAATATATTAAAGGGAAGAATCCAGCTAGCATCAGTGGGACCGTTTGGTGACGCAGTAGACTGTGATCCAGTTGAAGGCAAGGAGTTTTCATTTTTATTTGTGTATCCCTTGCACAGTGCTTTTCCCATAAAGGCTTATTGAATTGATTATCATGTAAATGGTGGAAAGATGTATTAAATAGAAGGAGATTACTAGGGAAAATAAAAGAGTTCAGTTCAACAAGCATTTATTAAGTGTCTACTATGTGCTAGGCATTGTGCTGTGCCCTGAGAATACAAAAACAAAAAATGTTTCATGGAAGTTATACTTTATAGAAATAATTCTACTAAATTATTTGCCTTTCCGTGATTCTGATCTCAAGGTGTCTTTTGCAACAGAGAAGTTCAGAGATACTGGATCACAAAGTTTCAAGTGCATAAGGCATTTTAAACCTTATCCATAAATTACATATAGATAAGTTTCTAAGAAACTCATGACAGGAATGGTGAGGGCATTGGTCAAAATAAATGGCTATTATGGTTGAATATTGCCATTTTATCAATTTGTGGATGTAACTTCCATCCATAAGAGTTTCTAAGGAGACCTACAAAACAAGTTTAGTGTGGAAATGAGACTCACTGGTCAAGCTGGTGATACAGCTCCCCTGTATATATATGGTCATTTGTCCTATGATGACATGACCAATCAATAGAATCTCTAAGCAAAAATAACTTATAGGGGAAAGGGAAACATATTGAAGCATGTTAAATCATGCCTGACTTATCAAGGAGAGTTTTTTGAGAAGGCAAATTGGTATGTGAATAAAAGAAAAACAGTGTATAATTAGATACCATATTTGATCTCCTTAGACTTTAAAAACTTCTGTGACAAGGTCTTTTATTAAAAGGTTATTTTTAAAAAGCCAAGTCTTTATGGAATTGGCACAGAGCGTGGAAGAGGAACAAGGAAAAGGAGTATTTCTTAAGACAGATAAATTGAAACAGGTTTATTTTTCTTGGGATTTTGAATTTGACCTGGCTTATTTAACAATTTTGTAATGGGAGGGGAGGTTGGGGAAGGATAATATACAGAGACTGTAAATGTACACCATTGTAATCTCCTTGAGGACAGGGACCACATCTTATTCTTCTTTATAAACCCACCGCAGTGACTAAGTCAGCACTTTTGTCCATAATTGGCTTGCTGTAAATAAATGGATGAATGAATTTTCCAAGCTTTTATGGGAATTAAAATGCCAAGATAATGGGGATGAACAGCAAGAAGATCTCTTGAGGGCATGTGAGTAGTCAGAAAAATGGTAGATAGGCTTTAGTGTGGATAATGATGCAGTAATGTATTTGTCAGGAGCTGGAGAGGGGGAAGGGATGTGGACGAGAGAGGGAATCTAAACCATGTTTATAAGATGATTAGTTCCAACCTCATCAGTTAGTTACCAGAAAGGGGACTTGGGAATCATTGCTGACCATTTCTTGTTATTTTGGCCAATGAACTTGAAAGACCAAAAAAAGTTCATGAAATTTTTAGGGACTAATAACCAAAACAAAACAGCAGACCAAACAAAAACTGTGTGAAACCAATAGTAGGCCTGCTGTATGAATACTAAATATGGTCCTACTTGCTGCACCTCAGGGAAGATATAATGGAGGTAAAACTTGCATATCCAGGCAACCAAAGTGACCTGGGGGATAAGGAAGCTGGCATAAAGGACAGACTGAATATTCCCTGTTTACCATCTTTCTTTTTTTAATTGATGACTTTTGTTTTTATATCACACTCATTTCTGAATATATCATCTCCATCCATGAAGACTTTCCTTGTAAGAAAGTTAGAAAAAGGGAAAATTTAATCAAAATCAACCAATATCTTAACAGCAAAGGTGACTTTCTATACCCATAACTCCCTGCCTCTACAATGATGGAAGGAGCTGTTATTTTTTTACATTGAAGTATATAAAGTGAAGAGCATAAATAAGGCAAACCTGGAATGGTTCACCATGCTCCAAGGATTACAATCCTTTTGTCCTGCTTGTGAACTTCTATCTTTCTTTTCTTTTTTCCTTAGGGGTATGTCAAGTAGGTGGTACAGTGGATAGAAAGCTGGACCTGGAGTCAAGATCTGAGTTCAAACCTAGGTTTAGATACCTATTAGCTGTGTAATCTGGGGCAAGTCACTTAGTAAGGCTATCTGCCTTAATTTCCTCTTCCATAAAATGGGGATTTTCCAAAGATCAAATGAGATATTTGTCAAAGTGCTTTACAAATCTTAAAGTACTATATAAATACTAGCTCTGGAGAAGGAAATAGCAAACCACCCCAGTATCTTTGCCAAGAAAAGCCAAATGGGTCACGAAGAGCCAGACATGGCTGAAAAACAACTGAACATCACAAATGCTAGCTATTATTATTATCTTATGTATTTTGTGCTCACTCTTCCTTCCTTCTTTGTATACCACTCACAGTTCTAACTCAGATAAGCTTTTTCTCACATGTGACATGTATTTCCACATTAACCTCCTGCTTTTCTCTTTCTCTTTTCTTTGTTACCTCAGGAAAACTCTTCACCCTCAACTGCTCCTATGCCACTTATGAGCTAAAAAAACAGCCCTAATCATGCACACCACTTGTCCTTATTTTCACTCTATCTCTTCTTGCTCTTCTTTTTCTTTTTCTTTTGTATAGAAAACCTAAGTTTTGGAGTGCAATGAGATGTAACAAAAAGCCCTTGTTCTTAGCCTCTAGAGTTTTTGAAAGTCTTCTTCAGAATCTGTACCAAAACATCCTTCTATCTTTTATCTTCCTCTCGACTAGCTTTTCCTGTAATATACAAAGAGCTGCCCCTCACCCTTAGAACAAATGAGCCTATGACTCACTAAAGGTTGGGGGCAGGTTATATCAGAACTAGGGGACATGCCTTTAAATTGGAAAATAATATATTTTAGGTCATTTAAAGGACTAATTTCAACATCTAATAACTTGTGGTAGTTGTTATGCCTAATCATCTCCACCCAAGAAGTGGAATAGGAAGAACATAAGCAAATATAAATGGTTTTAGAGGAATAGGTAAATTCACGACTAAATTCCATACTGGACTATTGAAAGAAAGTAGATGTTTTGGGCATCACCCTAGCTTTTTTCAGAGTTTGTCCCTGACAAGGTGGTTCCAGGTCTCTGGTCTTTAAGGTTCCTGATTCCAAATCTGCCCCAGCTTCATTGTCTCTTTATTATCTTCTAAAAGAAAATTATATAAATACTACTGCTCTATCTTACTCCTAGAGGGATATTTAACACTCATCTATCTTTTTTTTATTTCTTTTAGGCAATTGGGGTTAAGTGACTTGCCCAAGGTCACACAGCTAGTAAGTGTCAAGTGTTTGGTCTGAGACCACATTTGAACTCAGGCCCTCCTGACTTATGGGCGGGTGCTCTATCCACTGCGCCACCTAGCTGCCCCCAACACTCATCTATCTTAACTAAGGTATCAAAAAAAAATCTTTTTAAGAAAAAATTCAGCTAGAAAGAAAAGGTTGGACTATTTCCCAAAGCCCTTTCATTGGGGAGTTGAGAAAAACAAAAAGTTCTCATAGATCATAGAAATAAATGATTTCTGATCCCAGCTTTAATGATCTACCCAAGCACACCTAAAGAGACAAGTACGGGCACAGAGGAAAAGTGCTAGACCTGGAGTCAGGAAGACCTGAGCTCAAATTTAGCCTCAGAAAGTAGCTATGTGACCCTGGGCAAGTCACTTAATCTTGGTCTGTCTCAGTTTCCTCAATTGTTAAGTGGAGATAAGAATAGCACCCACCTTCCAGGATTGCTGTGAGAATCAAATGAGATATTTGTAAAGCACTTAGCCCAGTGCCTAACACGTAGTAGGTGCTCAGTAAATGCTTATCTTTCCCCTCCTTCTAACAGGCCTTCCCCCCAATCATCGTTGTTTCCATTCTCTTGCTTTAATCACGTGTAGGTTGTATGCTGGAGAAGGAGTACCCAACAAACTTTTCCAGAATTTTAGCCCAATATAGAGTGAGGCTTGAATTACTTTCTGGTGGGATTCTTAGTCCTCCCAGAAATGTGTTCCTCTCATAAACTGCAAGGATTTATAAGGTTTTTTTCAGCTAGCCTTGTCTGCACGTTTCTGCTGCAACTTCCTTGCCCTGCGTGATCCTAGGCAAGTCCCTTGACCCCTAATAGCCTCAGTTTTTTTATCTGTAAAATGGGGATAATAATAGCACCCACCTCCCAGGGTTGTTGTGAGGATCAAATGAGATAATATTTGTAAAGCACTTAGCACAGTGCCTGGCATGTAATAAGTGCTATATGAATTTTAGCTACTACTATGATCATCATCTTCTCTAATCCTGCTTTAGTTTCAGCCATGGAAGGCCTTTCCTTTCCTTTCTGATGCCTACAGAGTCCTCTGTGCTCTAGGATGCTAAATACCTTTACTGCTTTCTTTAAGTCGCACTGCTATTGGTGTCCTGGTAGGCCTATTATGACTCCTGATCCCTTGCTTTGTTTTCGCTAGCCAGATATTACGGGTGGTTGCCAGTACTGTTCAGTGAACCTGGTAACCATAATTGCCACAAACAAACAGCTGGGCCTTGTTTTGGCCAGCTGTCCCTAGAGCCTGTTTACATCATGTCCTTTCCCTTGGGGTCAATGTGAAAAGAGCACTGGTATGGGAGTTAGGACACTCCTGGGTTCAAATCATGCTTTTGTGGGAGCCACTTGACCTCTGTGACCCTTGCTGCCTCATCTATAAAATAGGGACAATTATTCCTGTAGTACTAACCTCATAGGGTTGTTGTGAGGCTCAAAAGAGATAATAAACATTTATTAAGCACCTACTATGTGCCAGGCACTGTGTTAACCACTAGAGGTACAAAAAGAGGTATGAGATAATCCCTGCCCTCAAGGAGTTTACAATCTAATGGGGGAGACCACATGCAAACAAATATATACAAAGCAAGCTGTATACAGGATAAATAGGAAATAATTAAAAGAGGGAAGGCACTGGAATTAAGAGGGGTTGGGGAAGGCTTCCTCTAGGAGGTGAGATTTTAGTTGGGATTTAAAGGTTGCTGCTACTACTGCTGTTTGATCTTTGTTCTCAAAGAGGACCAAGACATCAGGGTGTGGTGCCTTGACATGCAAGTGAATTGGATTTAGTGAGAGACTTAAAGGAAGCCAGGGAAGTCAGTAGTCAGGGTGAAGAAGGGAGAGCATGTTGTGTGTAAAGTGTGTTTCAAACTGTAAAACTCAAATGGGTGAGCTATTATTGTCGTTGTTGTTGTTCTAGGTGGCTAGAAACAGATTCATTGTATCCTCCTGCATGAAAATCTTCCCCACATTGGTATGCTTTCTAAGTTCCTCTTTTCCTACCCCAGGGATGCTTTCAGCTGTCAGCAACTTGGCTGAACAGATAACTGATTTACCTTGAGTCCAATGAAAAAATCAAGCATTTGAGAAGCTCCACCTATTCCCCTGTTTCTTTTTAACAACTAATCCCTTTGATATGAGGGAATATGCTTTTCGAATCTTAACAACTTCAATTTTATTCAAAATTCTTTATGTGTACAATAAAAATAAGAGATGTGGTTTCCATCATAGTAAAGATGGTCAATCTCAAAACTTTAAGCACTATGAGGGTAGGAAATAGGAGCAGAGGGGCATTATCTGACTAAGCTTTAAGGTACTTAAGTCAAACTAAAGTTGATACAGAAAACAAAATGGATGTCTTATTGAATTGAATAGAAGTAGTGAGTATTCCTTTTAAAAAATAATTAAATCTTTCTTGATACTCTTGACTCTTTTGTGTTATCTTTAGAAAAAGATAAATAGTGGAATATATGCTGGAGAAGAGGGCAGTTTGAATTTTTAAGTACTGTATAAGCTCCAACATTATGGAATTAAGAGTTAGAAGTAACTTATCTTTGAAGTCATTTGACCAACTCCCTTATTTTCCCATACAAGGAAATGGAGGCCCACAGAGGAGAAGGTGGAATGTGAATCTGGGTCCAGAGCCAGTATCCTCTCTGCTAACCTATGCTGTCTCCCAAACATAAGGTCATTAATTATTTAGAGCTGGAAAATACCTTAGGGATCTTTCTTTTACAGATGAAGAAACTAAAGCTCAGAAGGGTTAGTAAATACATGCAATTTGAATCTAGGGTTTCTGACTCCAAACCCTGTGCTGTTTCCATTATACCACATTGCCCCCCAATGATTGCCCCCCAGTGACCCAGGGGTCACATGGTATGTATTCACTGGCTTTCCCTTTTCATTTCTTATGTTGGGAGTTTACAAAAAAGCCAGGTCACAAAAAAGCTTACATAGAGTCAGTTACTTAGCTTAAAAGGTATGTTTTCCTAGGTAGCTAAGGAATAATTTAAAAACATGATCTTAGAAAAACATGGAAAGACTTGCATGAAATAATGAAGAGCAAAATGAGCAGAGCCAAGAGAACATTGTATGCAGTAACCTGCAACATTGTTTTAGAATGACTTTGAGGTTTTTTGACTATTATAAATACTCAAATTAATTATAAAGGACTTCTATATGAAGAAAGACTCTATCTGCATTCAGAGAACTATCTGATATATAGAGGTATATATAGAATAATTTTACATATATATGCATACATATGCACACATACCTATTTGTGTCTAATGGTAGCCATTTCTAGGGGGAAGTTGGGGGAGGGTAGAAAAAAGAAAACAAGAAATTTACATCATAATTTTAATGTATATTGGAAAGTTGTGCATAATAGATTTGCAGTTTCATATACAATCATCTTTTTATTATATCATGTTATGGAAATGTTTGTTTTATTCCATAAATATATATTAGTATAATAAAAATGAAAGGGAAAAAATAAAAATATAAATGATAACCATAGATGCTCAGGTGAGGACAAACAAGAGATGGCGCTTTGATGAATGCCAAAGACTGGCCACATCTCTGGGGAGTTAGCCAGATAACTCTTGGTTCCATCTCCCTCTAGAATAAACAATTTGAGACATGTTAGCTATTTTTACATGTTTCTTCCTTTCTTGTACCAGAGTAACAGGACGGAAAAAATCCATGAGTGAGTTTATTTTTAGAGGCACATTTAACATTTTTATTCTGTTATAAATAGGATATTATTGGGCTAGGCCCTCTTCCCAATTAAGACCTGAGTGGTGATAGGAGTAGAAACAATTTAGAGATGGCCTGATCTACTTTGATCATGTGGTGGTCATATTTGCACCTTCCATTTTTAAATAGGGGAGACGAGCTAGACAGCAGCTCATGTGAAAAGGTCTTGGCAGTTTGGGGGAAGCACAAAGCTCCAGCTGAGTCGTGGCATCCTAGAATTTCAGTCAGAAGGGACCTCAATAGCTGTCTCGTTCAACCTATGACTCCTTTCAAGAATCCCCACTACAACATGCTCCACAGACCACCTCTAGCCTATGCTTGAAGATGTCCAGTGAAGAGGGAACTAGGGGAAGCTAGGTAGCCTAGTGGGTAAAGCATTGGCCCTAGAGTCAGGAGGTTCTGAGTTCAAATCTGGCCTCAGGCACGTAAGACTTACTGGTTGTGTGACTCTGAGCAAGTCACTTAACTCCAACTGCCTCACAAAAAAAAGGAGAGGGAACCAATTACCTCTGGAGGCAGTCCATTCTGCTTTTCAACAGCATTGAGTCTTAGGAAGTTTTCATATCAAATCTAAATAAGCCTCTCCGCAACTTCCATTGATTGCTCCTAGTTCCTCTCTCCAGGGGCAAATCAGCATCAGTCCATCAACGAGCATTTATTAAGCACCTGTTATATGCCAAGCACTGTGTGAACCTCTGGAGTCTAAGCCTTCTTCAAATACTCGAACATGGTAATCACATCCTGGCCTGACCTTTCTCTTCACTAGGTTAAACATCCATAGTCCCCTCAACTAATCCTCATATGGCCATGGACCTAGCGCCCTTATCTGCCCTAGTTGCCCACCTCTGGATACTTTCCAGCTCATAAATGGAACTGTGGTGCCCAGAACTGAGCAAGATGCTCCAGATGGTATTGTGGCAGCCAAAAAAACTGATATGATCTTAGGAAATATTAATAGAAGTATAGTGTTTTGAATAAAGGAGGTGATTCTTGCCTGATCAGACCACATTTGGAGTCATTTAAGTTCACTTCCAGGTACCACATTTTGTTGACAAGCAAATACATCCAGAGAAGAATAACCAAGATGGCAAAGGGACTGGAAAATACATGATACTGTTGAAAGAGTTGTGTGTTTAGCTTGAATAGAGAAGATTTAGGGGATGGGGAAGATAGGATAGCTGTGTTTAAATATTAGAAGAGGAATTAGACTTGTTTTAATTGGTCATGGAGGGTAAAACGTGGACCAACTATTGAAAATTTCAGAAAGGCACATTTTAGCTGCAAAATAAAAAAAAACTTCCTAATAGAGCTATCCAAAAGTGGAATGAGACACCTAGATAGGTGGTAAATTGCCCATTTTTGAAGTCTAAAAGCAAAGGTTGAAAGACCACATCTCTGGGATATTGTAGAGGGCATTCCTGTGTTGGATGTGGATTGAACTAGAATCAGAGGTCTGTCCCCTGAACTAGATTTAAATGTAATTAGGAAATGTTTAACAAAATGAATAAAAATGCAATACAACATAGACAATGTTAATCTGTGATTTTCTAATCAATATGTGGCCTTCCAAGATCAATTTCTGTTTAACATATAGGACTAGATATCCTCTGAAACCCCTCCCAACTCTGATTTTTTTTTTATTTGAAGTATAGCGTAGTAGATAGAGAGCTGGCATCAGAGTTAGGGAGATCTGGATTCAGTCCCACCTCTGAAACATGCTGCCCTTGTGATCCTTGGCAGGTCATTTAACCTTTTGGTGTCCCAGGCTCTTTACCAAGACTATGTCTTACAGAGTTGTAATTAATCTGCATGGTGGAGGGAGTGACTAAACCCTTAATAAATACTTGTTCTCTTGACTTAATAAATGCTTTTTGACTTGGAAATTTCCTGTACCATTGAAACCAAAATGTCAGGACTAAACAAAGACCCCTTCCTATGGAGGGCTTACGGTGGGAATTTATGTACACTAAATATAGAGACAAATATTTATAGTGGGTCTAAGTGTTCAAAAAGCAAAAGAATGGCACTATAAGTAGTCCCTAAATCTTGGCACATTGTTAACATACAGTTTGGATATGTCTCTATATGTCGTTAAATATAGTTTGGATGTGTCTCTATATCCTGTCTCTATTGGGCAATTTTCCAGCTAAAACGTCAATATCGCTACCTTTAGGATTCTCTTTTTTTTCGAGTCCTTTCAGTCACCTCCTGTTAATTGACCCAGATTTCTCTATCAGAGGTCCTGGAATCCAAATCCTGGAATTGAAGTAGGGAAAGGAGGAGAGAGCAGGGAGCTATCTGAATCAATATGACGTAATGGAATGAATGTTGAATTTGGAGTCAGGAACATTTGGGTTCAAACCCCACCTCAGATGCATACCAGCTGTGTGAGCAAGGGCATCTCTCTGAGTTGTGACAATCATCTACAAAATGGTGACACATACCTTAGTACATGCCTCAAAAGACATTGTGTATGTAAAATTCTAAAATCAACTGGTATTATTACCCAGAATGAGGGGATGAGGGAGGGGAAGGAGCTGATGACTAGTGCTGCCGAAGTCCTTGCTAAGCATCTTCATGGCCTCTGGCACAGGGCTTTTTACATGGGTATAGAATCTGGTATTCATTGGCACACAATTTGCAGCCAGCTTCAAGCTGACTCTACAACCTAGTTGAGGTGTTAAAGCTGAGGATTGTTTCACTAAGCTTTTAGAAGCTTTCTCTCAGACTGTTTCCATTTTCCCTGCAGTCTCCTTAAGTGGGAAAAGGAAGAAATGCCAGACTGCATAGACAGAGTTTTCTTGGAGCTTACTCAGATATGCTGTACCTAAAGCCTTGGAACTCCTCACGGCCACTTCATTTGCCATAATTACTTTTGCACTGGTGCAGATTAACGTGTATGGAATTCAAGTCGCCTCGATTTTGCAGCAGTCATTCCGTAGAAAAGTGTTCCACGGACATGCAGTGGTGTGACTGTAGAGATTTAAAAAAAATTTTTTTTTGGCATAGTGACGTGTCTTTTATTAGCAAAGATTTGATATTTCCCAGACATGGTGAAATCTGAGATTTAAAAGGCTTGGTTGGACCCAAAACGGACTTTTCTTGGCCCCTCCCCACTTCTACCCCTCATTCTGGACATTGACTTCAATGCATGGTAGTCCTGCTGGTTTAAAATATAATACCATTTGGCTGTTTCTGTTTCTCTTCCCTTCCTTCTCTTCTCCCCCTTCCGTTGTCCATTATTCATGCAGTGCCTATTCAATAATCAAATGCTAATAAATGCAGCTTGCCAATGAAGCCTTTCTGCTCTGGGAATAGCAAATACTAGCAATATTTACACATTCTCCTTGGTATGGTTGAAGCATTAAAGCAAATCACCTTTAGAAAGTAAGAATACTGAGCTCCCAAATAACTAAACATTGAGATGGGAACCTCTGGCACCAAGAATGGATTCTAGTGTGGGTGAATGGTAGTGGTCAGTACACAAATAAGCCTTTGTTAAGCACCTACCATGTCTAGGTCCGGCATTGTCCTTAGTGCTGGGCATGCAAGGAGAAGCAAAGTAATAATAATAATGATAACTAACATTGATGGGTGGCAGCTGGGCTACAGAGTGGATAGAATGCTGGGCCTGGAGTCAAGTAGATTCATCTTCCTGAGTTCAAATGTGGAATCAGACACTCAATAGCTGTGTGACCCTGGGCAAGTCACTGAACTTTGTTTGACTCAGTTCCTGATATGTCAAATGAGCTGGAGAAGGAAATGGCAAATTGTTCCAGTATCTTTGCTAAGAAAATCCCAAATGGGGTCATGAAGAGTCAGACACGACTGAAAAATGACTGAACAGCAACAAAACATTTATATAGTGCCTACTGTGTACCTGGCACTGTGCTAAGCACTTTACAAATGTTACCTCATTTGATCCTCACAACAACACTATGAGGTAGGTGCTATTATTATTCCCAATTTACAGATGAAGAAACTGAGGCAAACAGGGGTTAATGGACTTGCCCAGCATCACACACCTCAAGGAAGTTGTAGCAGAAGAAGCCTAAAAGAGAGGTTAGGTCTAGAGAAGCAGTCTTAAGAGTAATCAGCATAGAGATAAGTGAATTCATGGGAGCTGAGGAGATGACCAAGTGAAATGGTATAGAGAGAGAAGAGAAGAGGGTTAAGGACAGGCCTGGAGGACACGCATGTTTAGTGATTTTGACCTGGATGAAGATCCAGCAAAGGAGACTGAGAGAGTATACCAAATATACGATGCTGGTCTCTCTAGCTATCTGAGGCCTAGATAGATTTAATTCTAGAGGTGTGCAATAATAAGAGGGTCTAAGAACAAAGCACTGAATGCTTTTAAATGATTTTTTAAAAAAAATATGATTTTCTTATTATGCTCCTAGAAAACAGAAGACATAAGAGATTTCCTACAAATGCGTTTTTTTTTCCTTCTGGGCCTCAGTGACCTCCAGAGACTTCAGATGAAGAATATATCCTACCTAGAGCTATGGACTTATTGATCTCCAATGCCACAATTATTGTACATTCTCTTTGGCCTCTGACTAAAACTTCTCTTTTCCCTCAAACTTTTCTTGTTTAAGCCTTTACACTCTTTCCAGACTCTGTTTTTCCTAGTAGGCTTACCACCTACTTCCTTACTCTGCTGTTTGGCTTCCAAATGCCTTCCACTTTGGATCTCATTTCTTATTTGTAACCCCTGCTATTTCCCATCCCACCAGCAACTGTCTCTTCTCTCCTCCATGTAAAGAAGCAAAAAGTATCTTGGCATAGTGAATAAAAGTGAGACTTGGAGTTAGTAATACCTGGATTTAAATCCCTACTCCTTCCCCCCAAAACCTTGAGCAAGTCTCTTAACCTCTGAGCCTCAGTTTCCTCAACTATAAAATGATCATCATAATGCATAGAAACTTACCCCCATGGGGTTGTGATGATGTTTAAATGAGATAATGTATGCAAAGTGCTTTGCAAACTTTTAAAGTGTTTGTATTAATGTTAGCTTTTTTTGTTGTTGACAATAACATTGATAGGTATGGATATTTTGGAGTAATGTTTGAATTACTATGACTATGTATGACTATTCTCATGCACATAATCATTTTCTAAATTTTTAAATAGTTTTTTTTTTTTTAATGCATCATCAAAGTGTTAACTGGCCATTGTAGTTTAGGCACACACCACAAAAGTGCCTCAGGATTCGGAATGAATGAATGAATAAGTGAAAAAAATTTTTTCATTAAGTTCTTACTGTGTACCAAGTACTGAGGATAGAAGTTGAAAAGCTAGACAATTCCTGCCCTCAAGGAGCTTATATTCTAATGTGAGAGACAACACTGTTATCTTATAATAGGGAAGGGTGTTTTGGTTTGGGAAGCCACAGAGATTGTAACTAGGACTCTAGGGCAGTCAACTGACACATTTATTCCAGAGCACACGGGGTATTGATTTGATTACAGTCCTCAAAGAAGAAAGTAGAAAGGATTAAAGGTTGAACTGGGGTTAGGGAATTGCCTAAACATGATCCTTAAGTGACTTGGCTCCTCTGAGGCAGAATTTCTGGAGTACTATTTAGGAGGATGGAACAACAACTAATGGGATAAAATATAGGGGTTGGGGCAGCTAGGTGGCGCAGTGGATAGAGCACCAGCCCTGAAGTCAGGGGGACCTGAGTTCAAATGTGACCTCAGACCAAACACTTGACACTAGCTGTATGACCCTGGGCAAGTCACTTAACCCCAATTGCCTAAAACAAACAAACAAAAAAAAATAAAATATAGGGGTTAAAGAAAGATGTTTCCAGGGCAGAAGTTGGAGCTAAATGGCTTAGCTTTTCCAGATGGGGAGAGATCTCAGACTTTGAGATCGGGGACCTCATGCTGGGGAGACTCTCCAGGACAAGACCCAGTGAAAAACAAGAGTCCTTGGGACACTTGCCCTCAGTATCTCAGGCTATGAGAAGCTGGTGATGGCCATGCATAGGGGAGAAGACAGGATGGAGAAAAAGCTGAAGAGGTCAGCTGGGGTGTGGGGTGCAGCTGCTAGAGGAGGAAGCATCCATCTAGTGGTACCCTGTTTCACCTCTCTTATGAACACTGATCAAAAGACCTCAGTCATCCATTATTATCACTGGGCCTTTGTTTTGCAGGAGGAAGGTCAGCCAGTTCATGCTACTTTCACCCTGGGAAAATAATAATAGTTTATGTCTAGATAGAAAGGTTTTTAGTTTGGGGTTTTGTTTAGTTTTGTTTTTTTCTGCACCTGTGATTTGATTGGTGTAGGAAACTCCTGGTAAGGAAATTCCCTCTACTAACACATAGTGGCAACAGTTCAGCAACCTATGGTTTTAGGGAGTTGACTGGGAGTCCTGAAAGGTTAAGTGTTTTGCCCAAAGCGACACAATAAGCATGTGTCAGAGGCAGGCTCTGCAGCCATCTTGCTTGAATCGGAATCCCCTGTGCCAAACGTATAGTTTTCTAAGACATTTTCACATAACTACATGAGGCATGTCCCCATTTTATTCTCATTTTACTGATGAGGAAACTAAGGCTCAGAATGGTTGTACCCTGCCCAGATATAATAGCTATTAAGTGACAGAGCCACGTTTTCTGACTCCTGGTCCAAGGCTCTTTTCATAGGCAGATGATACCAATCTTGTCTGTGGGAGTGATTATTTAGACAACTGACCCTTGGTGTTTTAGCCCTTTCCCCTGCCTTAGTGCCTAGTGAAAATGAGAGCTCCCCTATGGATCACCGAATAAGTGTCCAAATGCTCTCTGGAAGAAGTAGAACCCTTAAAGGAATGGCCTTCTTTGAGATTTTACCCAATTTGCATCAACGCAGAAGGGATGGAAGTCTTCTCTAAGCACCAGTGCCAACGGGTGAATTCCACCCTCCTTGTAGATAGATGTGCCAAGTAATCTGTCGAATTTGCCAAGTAATAAGATTTGACCTTCAAGAGATCCATTTATGGCTTCTGGGGGAAAAGGTTTATTCAGCAAGGCTGCTAAGCCTGGCTTTATTTTGTCTTATTTTTAGAGTAAGAAATAGGAGTATTTTAGAAATTAGAGTTTTAAAGGTGAGCCTTAGGGGCAGTTGGTGGCGCAATGGATAGAGCACCAGCCCTGAAGTCAGGAGGACCTGAGTTCAAATTTGACCTCAGACCAAACACTTGATGCTTACTAGCTGTGTGACCCTGACCCTGGGCAAGTCACTTAACCCCAACTGCCTAAAAATAATAATAATAATAATAATAATAATAATAATAATAATGAAGGTGGGCTTTAAAGGTTATTTAGTTCATCTTCCTCATTTTATACACAAGTACACTGAGACACAGAAAGTTTAAGTGATTTGCCCAAGGTCATGCCTCCACTTAGGAGAAGAGTTAGGATTAGACTCGAGGTCTTTTTGATATCTGGGTTCAATGTGCTTTCCTGGGTCTTGACTTTCCCTAGTCTTCTTTTTCAGATGTATTGTTACAGTAGATCTATAATGCTGGCCCTCTGAGGAGTCAGTAATTCTGATTTTTTATTTTATTTATTTTTTTGTATTTTTAATTCTGAATTTTTAGAGGTAGAAATAAAATCTCAGACAAGGTATGACCTTGGGACTGATAGATTTCAGTGGACAGGCTCTATAAGAGCATTAGGATTGAGCCCTAGCATCCCCAGCACCATCTGAGCCCCGCCGGTGTATACAACATGTTAGAAACTATGGGGAGTTAAATGGCCTGAAGATGTGGCCTTTGCTCTTTAGCCTGTAGTTTAGGGGAATTTGGGGGCCTGCCATCCCTGTGTGTAAGACTCCCTTCCTCCTGAAAATAAGACCATGACTTCAGTTAGATGAGTATGCCTTCTCTTTCCAGTGCCTACCACAGTTCCTGGCACACAGTAGGTGATTAATAAATATTTGATAGTTTGACTGCCATAGATTGCAATGCATTTCTGAGGAGAGAGCCCTTGCATGACTGTGGCTAAATAAATAAATAAATCTTTCACCTGGTGGCCAGCCTTCTGTTGTCTCCAAATTTAGCTGGGCTGGTCTTTGGACCGTAGCCCACAGTCTGCCACCAGGCCTTTCTAAGCCTTTCTAGCTTGGTATCACCTGCCATAATGTATGTTCCATGTGCTCATCCTTGTAGAACCCAGGCTCACTCCCATGCCATGATGAGGCATTGGAATGGAACTTTAATGGAGACTCATTGATCAGATCCAAACAAATATGGAGAGATAGTCAATTGCCAAATAGTTACCAAGGGCTTACTTCTTAGAGTTGTAATGATCACTAGAGCTGGAGTTTATTTTAGCCTTTTCAGTTTTGCAAAGCACTTTGCATACATGATCTTATTTACCTTCCCAACAACCCTTTGAGGTAAGTGCCATTCATCTCCCCATTTTATAGTCAGAAAAGCTGAGGTTCAGAAAGGGTCAAGGACAGTCATCTGGCTAAGGGTCTAAGGTATAGTCTATTTGATGTACCACATGGCTTCTCTAGCTGTGGGAAGTGCTGTGGGAAGAGATGGAGTTAGAAAACAAGCCCCTGTTTATACAGTCTAACAGTAATTCTTTTCAGAGAAGGGACCAGGCTTTGAGAAATAAGTCTCCTACTTCTGATCTCTTGCCAATCTGTGTGGTGTCAGAAGATGTTTCTTCTTTGTAAGCCAGATGTGCTGCTTGTAAACTTCAGATAAATTATAGAATTCATTAAATCTGCCTTTTAAAATCCATCATAAGAGTGGAGAGTAGGGAGAGCAATGAGATTTCCTCTTGGGGCAGGAGGATCTATTAAGGCAGAGGTCTTCCATTAAACCTGGATGAAGAGTCTTGAAGTAGGGAAAAAATAAATAGCTCCTGGGCCAGAATAGCACAGACTAGAGTCTTGTTTGGGCCCTGTTTGAGTCCTCTGAAGCAAAATTCATTTTCTCCCAATCTGACTGCTTTAGAAGAAAATTCACCATGATAAGTTCATGTTTAGGTGTAGAGGAATAGAAACAGGCAAGGGAAGGATGTTATAAAACTTGCTAATTTTCCTTTAACCCATTTTGGAAAAACAGAGCTTATTCTGTTATCCACTAAAAAAAAAGAGTGCTTTGTGTACCATTAAAATAATTTAAAATTCCTTAATACCTATTCAGCAGTTTGCTGAAGTTTCTTTCCTCTGTTCCTGCATAGGCCATTTTCTTTTATGCTGTACTGTATCATTCTAGAATTTTTGTGCTTATGCATCTAAGGTAACAAATTCATTCTATAAGCATATTAGTACAGGTACCTTGCTTGCAGGAGGCACTCAGCAAGTATTTGTTGACTTGGACTTTTAAACATGTTCTGCTTTCAAGAAAGTTACATTGAAAAAAAAAAAAAAAGAAAGTTACATTTTACTTGATGGAATTTTTGTAAGTTGAATGATTTCCGGAAGACAGGGTGCATTTCTGAATACAGTGTTGTTGTTAGTTTTATTGCCTAGGTTTGATATGTGGGCAAAAACCATCAGGCCTTAAATTTGAGAATTGATCTAGTGAAGTTAAAACCCCATCAGAATAACCACTCCCACCCATGCAGAAGCAGCTTGAAATCCTTCCTTCCTTCCTTCCTTCCTTCCTTCCTTTCTTCCTTCCTTTCTTCCTTCCTTCCTTCCTTCCTTCCTTTCTTCCTTCCTTTCTTCCTTCCTTTCTTTTTCTTCTTTCCTTCCTTCCTTCCTTCCTTCCTTCCTTCCTTCCTTTCTTTCTTTCTTTCTTTCTTTCTTTCTTTCTTTCTTTCTTTCTTTCTTTCTTTCTTTCTTTCTTTCTTTCTTTCTTTCTTTCTTTCTTTCTTTCTTTCTTTCTTTCTTTCTTTCTTTCTTTCTCCCTTCTTTCCTTCCTTTTTCCCTCCCTCCCTTCCTCCTCCCTCCCTCTCCCCTTCCTCCATCCTTTTCTTTTTCCCTCATTCCCTCCTCTCTCTCTCTCTCTCTCTCTCTCTCTTCCTCAGAAATTCCCCAGTTGGTAGGAAATACACTAGCATGAGGGTAGATTTGAAACCCTTTCCAAATGCTTGTGCTTGTTGGACTATGTTGTATACCCTGAATACCTAACCCCTCACCAGATTTCTGAGGTCATGGAGCAGATACAGATGAAATTCGTAAGCAGACATAAAAGTAAACTTTTTGCCCCTATGTGAAAATTTTAGAAAGGGCTTCCATCTCATTACTTACAAAATAAGTAGATATCCAAACCAGAGAGCCTTGTTGAGAAGGCATCCTATGACCTTTCCCCATCTTGCAGGGCAGGGACTACTTGGATGGTATTTACACCTCTTCTGTCAGTCAACAAGCATTTATTAGGAACTTACTATGTACCCAACACTGTGCTGCCTACGTATATTCCCAGGAGTACAAAAAAAAAAGGCAAAAATGGTTTTAGTCTACCGTAACTAGACTTAATTAAAAAAAACCAAAACCTTAGAAATGTTTCATAGACTCCATGGAATAGGTTTTAGAAAATGCTTCACTAAAAGGTTATATGTCCTCAGTCTACCTATGAACTGAGAATAATTTGTTACATAGATGTTGAAAGTAGGGCTATGTAGAGGATTCTAACCTGGATGAGAGTTCGTCCTGTCCAAGACCCAAGAGTTGTCGGAAGCAGGTATATATAGAGAATTCCTGGATAGGAGTTGGTCCTATCCAAGACTGCAAAATTTTTTTGTTCTGTTAATTTATTGTGCAGTGAACAAGATGATCAGCAGAGCATTGGATCTAGGGACCTTAGGATCCTAACTAAAGTTGAAATGCTCTGAGATCATAGGATTTCAAGCTAAACCTAGGGATCTTGGAGAAATGGTAGAGATAACAGAAGATAATAGAAGAATAATGCTAGCCCCACTTGGTAGCTACAAATATCCTTAAAGAGGAGGGACATTTCTTGGACAGACTTTACCTCGACTCAAGCCCGTCATGGGGTCATTCACAAGCTTCCACACGTCCATCGTGTAGAAGAGAGGAAGTGGTCCTGAACTGTTGTCCTCTGGGTTGTGCGTGGGTAATTTTGCAAAAAGAGGATGAAGGATGTGCTTATCTCAGTTTCATAGAATTTAAATTTGTGTGTTGTGGGAAAAAATGGTAGATGACTGAAAAAGCATTTATTAGGCACCTACTGTGTGCCATGCTCTCTCCAACGTACTAGAGAGAGAAATGCAAAGAATTAAACAATTTCCTGACCTCTCTAATCTCAAGGAGTCTATCTAATAATAATAATAGCATGCTTTAAAGTTTACTTTACAAATATTATTTAATTCTATTCTCACAACCCTGAGAGATAAGTGCTTTATCTACAATTTCTAGATCAGAAAATTGAGGCAAACAGAATTTAAGTGGCTTGCCCAATGGTCACACCTCTAAAAAGTATCAGAGGCCAGATTTGACCTCAGGTCTTCCTGACTCCAGATCCAGCACTCTATCCATTTTACCATGTATCTGTCTTTGTGCCTGTTACAGTCTAATAGATCTCTTTTCTTCAATTTCTCCTTTTAGTTGACATATGGGCATATTATAAACTAAAGGTCAGATGAGTCAAAGATTTGCTAAAACGATTTTTATTGGAAGTCTGAGCCTAGAATAGAGGACTTGATTATTTTGAAGAAGGGGGTAGCATTTGGGAAAGTACAATTCAGGTTTCAGGCAGAAACATGACTCAAGACAAATTAGCAAAGAAGAATAAGGGACATCAAACAGACCATTGGGAGAATCTTAGAATTTCTGGGCTATAAGGAACCATTAGAGATCATCTAATCATAACTGACATTTTCTAGAACGTGAGGCTCAGAGATTAAATTGCTTGGTTAAGATCACAAAGCTGACTAACGTCAGGAGTTAGGTCCTAGTCTTAATAAAAAGGATTTGTTCTGTGAAGTTTGGATTCAGTCAAAGGGCCTCACCTGAGGAGGTAGAGGGCCGCATGTGGCCTCGAGGTCGCAGGTTCCCCAACCTTGTGCTAGGACAGGATCTAGGTTCCTGGTCCAACGTGTTCCCCATTAATCACACTGCCTCCATGTTTTGAAAGTGACAGGAGAAGGATAAGGGAGCACGCTAGAAGATGCTAGCTATTCTAATTCTTTCAGTTCATATGTTATATGTGGGAGAATGTCTATGATGGAAAAGGCACCTTGTTTATCAGTTTGCAAACATTTCTATATCAGTGTTGACTGAACAGTTAAGTCTGTATTTTATTCACATTCTTCTTTCCCAAGGGCAACATCCAAAGTTTGTTAACATGGTTGTGTCGGGAGTAGAGAGATGCCCTCCCTGTCACTTTGTCCACCAGTATCTGCCACAAGAACTGGTATGCTGTTTGCCTCTTTCTTCATTTTATAGAGGACTATGTGTGGTTGGCAATTCCTCTGATGTCACATAAAATATCAATAGACTGGGAAGAAGCGTTTCTGAGATGCTGTCAACCCTCTCCAGGCCATTCTCTCCCTTCTGGGCCCGGCTGCCGCATGGCAGACAACACGGTGCTGGTTGGGACTAGGAACATGGTGTGAGTGGTGTTGTGACATCCCCTGGCACATTCCCACTCCAGCCTCAGAGCATGTGTTGTTCCCTTGTTCCTTCCACATGATGCACAGACCAGAGGAGGGAGGGTCTCTTCTCTTCTCCCCTGCTGTTCCAGGCTGTTTGTCTGGGCTGGGCAGCCCAGCTGGGCACTGTCGTCTCTTGTATCTCCTACTGCCTTTGCCCATCATACTTCCCTCATATGGCCCACCCTTGTGGGACTCTGCTTCCTGCTTTCCTAGTTGTGTGTCTGAGTGGAATGTTCTTGGAGGAGGCCCACAATGCCATGGGTGATATCATAGTGACTTTGAGTTGAGTCTTGGGGCTCTGAAAAATCCCCTTCTTCTGCCATAGGGAAGATTTTAGAATTTAAAATCTAAAAAATTTACAAGTTTCTAGCTTCTCTCACCCCTGTTACAAATTTAAGCTTTCACTAAGCCCAATACAAGTGCATAGAGTGTTGGAGGAGGAGTGGACAATTCATGACTCCCCACTCTTTTCCCTGGCAAGTATTAACTTTAGCTAGATTTCAATTAAGGAGGATAGGAAAAAAAAGGGAGGAGTTTCTTAATGCCAGGTTAGTAAAGGTTAGAAAATTATCTAGGGGGAAGGGAAGGGAATAAGTGTTTATTAAGTACCTACTATGTGCCAGGCACTGTGCTAAGCATTTTACAAATGCTCGTTTGATCTTCACAACAACCTGGCAGGTAGGTATTATTATTATCCCCATTTTGTTGTTGTCTTTGTTTAGTCGTTTCAGTTGTGTCCAACTCTTTGTGACCCCATTTGGCAAAGATACTGGAATGGTTTACCATTTCCTTCTCTAGCTCAGTTTTACAGATGAGGAAACTGAGGCTGGCAGAAGTTAAATGACTTGCCCAGGGTCACAAAGCTAGCAAGTATCTGAGGTCAGATTTGAGCTCAGCTCTTCCTGACTTCAGGACCAGTGATTTATCCACTGTGCCACCTAGCTACCCACTTATTACATTTGAGGAAACTGAGGCTGGCAGAGGTTAAATGACTTGCCTAGATCACACAGCTAGTAAATGTCTGAGGTTATATTTGAACTCAGATCTTCCAGACTCCAGGCTTAGTACTCTATTCACTGTACCACCTAGGATCTTAGATCAGGTCATGCCGTTGATGAACTTTTTTTTAAAAAAAATTTTATTCATTTTAAATTTAAATACAAAACTAGAAAAGAAAAAAAAGAACTTTCCATGTACACAGCAGAACATAAGAGGGGATTCAATGTAAAACACTAAATTTCCATTACATGAAAGCCTACGTAATAAATCCTATACATTGTTTTCAGAGCAGCTCAGCTTTTCTGTGCTTCCTTGTTGGTTTTCTTTTATTCTTTGCTGTGTACTTTCTATTTTATTTTATTTTTCTCCCTCCCCCCACTCCACCCTAGAGAAGGCTACAATTAAATACAAATATATATACATATACATATACATATATGTAAGATCATACTATGCGTATTTCTATTTGTCAGTTCTTTCTCTGGAGGTGGATAGCATCTTCATAGGTCCAAGTCTTTCCATATTTTTCTAAATCAACCAGTTCATCATTTCTTATATCACAGCAATGTTTCATCAGAGTCATATCCTGTCTGAGAGATTGTCTGTGAAATTTTTTCCCCAATTTTCTGCTTTCCTTCTAATCGACTAGATTGGTTTTGTTTATACAAGAAAATTTTAATTTAAAATAATTGTACTTATCCATTTTACATTTCAACAATGCTCTCATCTTATAATATAGTTTAAGGTTTGGTACTGCTGAATCTCATTCCTTTACATTTTTTGCCTCTTAGCTTCTTTGAAATTCTTGACCTTTTGCTCTTCAAATGAATTTTGTTATTTAGAAGAAGAAAGGACAGGAACTGCAAAATGGCATCATAACAACATGCAATGAAGTTTAGAGATAAGGATTGGATCTATTATTTTTTGTTATAAGAAACTCCAGAATTAAGAAACTCTCTGTACCATGCAAATTAGGACCTTTCCTGCGAATAATGATCTTAGTAAATTACATAGGGCACAGAGTGATGGTTATTGTTATTATTATTACTACTAATAATAGCATTAATATGCTATTACTATTGTAGCATATATTGTATATTAGATATATTATAATAGCATTTATATACTATATTAAATATGTTATATATTAGATATATAGCATTTATATGCTATATATATTATATGCTATTATTATTATTATTACTACTACTAATGATAGCATGTATATGGCAATTTAAGGATTGCAAAACTCTTTACGTGTTATTTCATTTGATCCTCACAACAACCCTGTAAGGGAGGTGCTATTAATATCCCCATTTTACAGATAAGGAAACTGAGACTAAGAGAGATTAAGTAGTTTGCCAGGGATCCCACAGCCAAGTATCTAAGGCAGGATTTGAGCTGGAGTCAGGAATTCCTGACTCCAAATCTAGCACTGTATGGACTCTGCCACCTCAGAATCATCTAGCCAGTAGGTAGGTGTCAGAGGTGGGATTCAAATTCCAGGTCTTCCTGACTCTGAGGCTGACCCTCTAGCCATTAGACTACACTGCCTTTCATGAAAAGAAGGATGAAACTAAAAATAAGTCCTAAAGAACAGTCCCAGTGAGGCTCACACTCTTCTCTAGGGTATCCTTGCCTTTCCATTCTTAGAGCCTCCTTAGTGAGCAAGCAATAACAAACTGACAAATCCCTGGCCTTTAGCGACTGCACTGGCTGCAATTAAAGAACATTAGAAGATTTCATTCCAGAAGGTGGTTTGGACTTCAGCCTCTTATCAAAGCCTTCTTCCCCCAAAAGCCAGCCTTAAGTTGTATTTGGGCTTAGCTCACAATAGAACTCACACTAAGCAGACCAGACCCTCTCATCTCTCAAGCACGATGAAGTAGCATCTGAGTAAGAGATTTTCCTCTTTCACTTCTGATGCAGTTACACCACAAGACTGTGAAAATTGAAGGTGATCCAAGAAGTTCCATTAGCAAACTAGCCCTGCTAGAAGAACTTAGTTATGCAGGGTCCTCGCCTTTGTTCTGTGTCAATGCCGATGACATTTCAAGGCAAAAACTTGAGTTTGCTTCTTTGACATCAGTAGGATTGACGACCAGATTAGCCTTCGCTCCTTGAGGCATCTCCAAGGTAAATAGAAACAGGGGGAAATTAGGGTAGCTATGGCTCATGTTGTTGTTCAGTTGTGTCTGACTCTTCATGACCCCATTTGGGGTTTTCTTGGCAAAGATACTGGAGTGGTTTGCCATTTTCTTGTCCAGCTCATTTTACAGATGAGGAAATTGAGGCAAACAGGGATAAGTGACTTGCCCAGGGTCACACAGTTAATAAGTGTCTGAGGCCGGATTTGAACTCATGAAGATGGGTCTTCCTGACTCCAGATCCAGTGCTCTATCCACTGCCCCACCGAGCTGCCCAGCCAGAGCTTATACCTAGAGACTATTACTGGTTCATTAATTCCTTCTTATGTGCTTCCTCTTTTTATTTCATCTGAATGCACAGTGGAAAATATTGTGAGTTTTAGGTTGTCTGTAGAGTACCTCTCTGGAGGAAAGCGCTTTTGGAAATGTGACAATTGACTTCTTTCTGCTTCAGCTTTCTGGAGGTAGGTGCAGTATTAGGAACCATTGATGAGAGTTGCAATGAGGTAGATTTAGGAACTTTAACAATACTAAAATAATTTTAATAATAATTGTTATTAATAATAATAATAATTAATATCAATAATAATTTAAGGGAAAGCGTCCTGACAATTAGAGTTGTCCCATAGGTGCATGGGTTTTCTTGGGAGAAGTTTCTCACTCACTAAAGGTTTTCAAGCAAAGGCTGCGGGGCCACTGTTCAGGTATGTTGCAGTGGACGCTGTGTCCAGGTCCAGGTTGCATCAGATGGCCTCTGATGTCCCTTCCAGCTCTGAGATTTTGTAAGGCAGGAGGCATAGGCCTGCGTAGGCCTTTGGTGTGAATGTGCTGAACAGACAATTGTGCTGGTGGTGGCAGCAATCACTGTCACTTGGATAGACAGTTTGTTAGCCTGGCAAGTTCTAATTAGTCCCTACTAGTCTAATTAGCCGCAGGTGCTGCTTTTCCTTCTCTCAGGTTGGGATTCTGAGGTGATTTGAATCAGGGTCAGCATGTGACTGCCTGGGGCAAAAAACCGTGAGTGGAATCTTCAATGGAGCTGACGGCCTTGAGGTTAGAAAAGGGAGAGGAAGAGGAGACTGTGAGTCATATCGACAGCAGGCCCTTTGCTTCTTAATCACTAACCAAGAAGGAAGGAATAGAGGCCAGGGGTAGTGACTGCACAGTGCTAAGATGAAGAGTTTCCTTGTTTGGTCCTGACCTTGACTCTGAGACTGGTGCCTTGTTCCCTCAAATAAGACTTTTGTTTCCTGTTCTGTTGGTGTAGTAGAAAGAGCACTGAACTTTAAAGGGTTTAGACTTATCAGACATGAGTTCAGATCTTACATCTTCCCCTCTGGGTGGCCTTGGGCAATTAACTTAACCTTTAAAGGCCACGGTTTCCTCATCTGTAAAATGATAATATTGGACTAGATGGTCTCTGCGTCCCTTCAGGATGTAGAGTTATGATCCTAAGTCACCCCCTCCACACACACACACACACACACACACACACACACACACACACATGCACACGCATGCACGCACACACACACGCACGCACGCACACCCCTTGCAAAACAGGTTAACATCTTGGTAGGGGAATCTGGACGAGACAAATCTGTTGTCTTGGTGAGCCACCTTGCCTTTTCCTGTAAAAGGTTCTTTCATCTTTTCTTTCTCTAAAGTAAAAGGGGAAAAACATCATTAAAAAGAACAAATAAATGTTTTAAGGCTAATTTATCTGGTCCCCATCAGAAACCAAGAGTAGCATTGTCATCTTAGTTGCGTTCTGTCTGGTATTGAGATATGAAGCAGAAGTCATGCGGCCAAAACCTTTAATTTTATTATTTCAACTTGCCTAATAGCATGATGAAGATTTATTAGTGTGGTGAAATTATCTATCATTTAATAATTATGAAGTACATTCGGTTTATTAGCTATTATGAATGGTAAAGGTGGGGTTTATTTTTTTTTTTTTAGAAACATGGCCATCATGGCAATGAAAGCATATCATAGAAGCAGAGCCTATTGCATAGACTGAATTACAGCAGTATCTCAGGATAAGCATACTGCATACACGTTTGTAGTGATGAGAAAGAGTTATTGCTGTTCATTCCAGTCATGTCTAACTCTTCATGACCTCATTTGGGATTTTCTTGGCAGAGTTACTGGAGTGGTTTGCCATTTCCTTCTCCAGCTCATTGTACAGATGAGGAACTTGAGGCAAACAGGATTATGTGACTTGCCCAGGGTCATGTAACTAGAAAGTATCTGAGGTTGGATTTGAACTCAAGTCTTCCTGGCTTCAGGTCCAGCACTCTATCCACTGTGCCATGTAGCTGCCTTTGAGAAAAGGAGACTAGAGTTATAAGACCTGGCTCAGCTTGTCTGGCTTAGCTAAATGACAGTGGGCATAGCACTTTACCTGTCTATACCTCAGTTCCTTCACCTGAACTTGGAGTCAGAATGACCTGGGTTAAAATCCTGTTTCTAACATTTTTTTTTTTTTTTAGTTAGGAGAACATGGGCAAATCACTTAAGTTTTCTTATCCATAAAATTAGGGTGGGGATAGTTGAAATACCTACCTAACAGGTTTGTTGAGGTTCAAGTTAGATAAAGTATGTGGCTCAAAGTCCACTGTTTAAGTGTCTTTTTATTGGTGGAGATTGATTATTTAATGCTCCTCACTTTTATGAGGAATGGAGTTGGGATGAGCTTCAAGAAAGAAGACCTATAAGTCACTTCTACAAGTTGGCTTCTTCCCAGAGTCTTTCTCTCCTTTCAGAGACCTGAAGAGAATCTGGAACCACCCATCTTTTTTCTTAAAGCCGGAAGCCAGAAGACCAGGATCTCTCTTCTCCCTATCTCTTGCCAACTCCTCTTCTTACACAGATGTAGAGAATTGAGCAACAGTCTCCACTAAGGAAGAGAGTTTTATGCAAATGTACTTTGAGCCATGGGTTACATTCAAAGAGCTCTGCAAATTTCAAAGCGCTATAGCATCATCATTATAATTATTATTAACAATTATTATTTTTACTCAGATCTATGATTTCATTGGTCTAGAGAACTTTCATTGAGGAAACTCCTTCTACCACTGCAGAACAGCAACTGTTCTGCAACTTATGATCTTACAGAGTTGTCTCAGGCATTGAGATGTTAAGGGACTTACCCAGGATCATATAGGCATTATGTGATAAGAATAGAACTTGAAACTAGATCTCCTTGACCTTGAGGCTGACTCTGTATCCTGTACTGTACAGTGCCTATCATCATCATCATCATCATCGTCATCGTCAATCAGTAGGAATAGTAGTAGCAGGAATGGTGGTGGTGGTAGTGATGGTGATAGTAGTAGTAGTGTGCCGTTCTGCTTAGATTTTTTATTGCTAGTTCAGGTAGAAATGATATGAGAACAAGTTGCTATCCTGCTATTATTCATTTATATTCATTGTTCTATGGGCTGGTACATAGGTGGATAATGTAATTGCTTTTTGTAATTGAATAAAAGTATTATGATATACACTCTTTCTCTCCAGAGTCACCAAAAGCCATCAGTATAACTCTTGGACCACCAGGATGATGTATGCTGCCTCCTGTTCCCAAATTATTTTCATCTTAATTCTGTCTAGGAGAGATGATAATAGATTAAAGGTTAGGCGAAATCATAGTGGGCTTAAACTGTATCCCTGAAAAATACTATTTTTGTATGAATTACTCTTGACATCATTTTGTTGGCTGTATGATTTAAATTTTTTAAAAAATGTTGCTTCTTTGGGACATCAAGAACACTAATGCTTTGACGATGCTTGGGTCTATTTTATGTATTTTCAGCATGTGAACAAACCATGAATACAGAACTGAGTCAAAGGCTAGCCTTCTGGTAATCCACAAATGTGGTAAATATGGTACTTTTAGACAACTTTTTTGTTAATTATCGTATTGATAATAAGTTATTCTTTATATCCTGGGAGTTTTTAGCCCATTCTTTTTGCTCCTTAGCCAATATATTGTTTTCTTACATTTATAGAATTTTTTTTTGTAATATAAGCTG
This sequence comes from Vombatus ursinus, assembly GCF_900497805.2. Taxonomy (NCBI): domain Eukaryota; kingdom Metazoa; phylum Chordata; class Mammalia; order Diprotodontia; family Vombatidae; genus Vombatus; species Vombatus ursinus. The sequence goes on from NW_020954576.1 coordinate 2,933,114, forward strand.
TAAATGCTTTGTATGAGGTACATCAACACATTATTGACCTTTTGTCAGAGGAGTCATTGGTATTCTCAGTCTTTAGCAATAGATACATGCTACATTCTGTTAAGGATCAGGCTTTTGTCAGAAGGGGAGCTAGTAAAATACCTTGATAGTAATTCTTTCATCATTGTGAAAATTTAAGATGGTAATTATTGTTCTTATCCAGTCCCACTCCTTTCTATTTTTGCATAGACCAAAATAGAATTTGTCAACTCCCTTGATGTAACTGTTCTGTTGTTTGTTATTTATTTTCTGGTTCTTTGACATCCTTTATTTCTAATACATCAAGACATACGTGCATGAGGCACCTCCCCATTGTTCTCTGTGTGATACTCATTTCTTTTTTTTTCTTTATTTAATTTATTTATTTTTAGTTTTCAACATTCATTTCCATGAGATTTTGAGTTCCAAATTTTCTCCCTCTCTCCCCACCCCAAGATGGCGTGCAGTCTGATATAGGCTCTACGTATACATTCACATTGAAACCTATTTTCACATTAGTCTTGTGGTAAAGAAGAATTAGAACCAATGGGAGAAACCATGAGAGAAGAAACAATGAAAAAAGAGACAGAGAGATCAAATAATATGCTTTGATCTGCATTCAGACTCCATAGTTCTTTTTCTGGATGTGGACAGCGTTTTTCATCATGAATCCTTTGGAGTTGTCTCAGATCCTTGCATTGCTGAGAGGACATGAGTCTGTTAAAGTTGGTCATCACACATTGTGGCTCTTACTGTGTACAATGTTCTCCTGGTTCTGCTCACTTCACTCGGCATCAGTTCATTTAAGTCTTTCCAGGTTTTTCTGAAGTCTGCTTGCTCATCATTTCTTATAGGACAGTAGCATTCCATTACATTCGTATACCACAACTTGTTCAGCCATTTCCCAACTGATGGGCATCCCCTCAATTTCCAATTCTTTGCCACCACAAAAAGAGCTGATATAAATATTTTTGTACATGTGGTCCTTTTCCCATTTGTATGATCTCTTTGGGATACAGACCTAGAAGTGCTATTGCTGGGTCAAAGGGTATGCACATTTTTATAGCCCTTTGGGCATAGTTTGAAATTGTTCTCCAGAATGGTTGGATTGGTTTACAACTTCACCAACAATGCATTAGTGTTCCAATTTTCCGACAACTTCTCCAGCATTTATCATTTTCCTGTTTTGTCATGTTAGCTAATCTGATAGGTGTGATGTGGTACCTCAGAGTTGTTTTCATTTGCATTTCTCTAATCAATAGTGATTTAGAGCATTTTTTCACATGAATATTGCTAGCTTTAATTTCTTCATCTGAAAACTGCCTGTTCATATCCTTTGACCGTTTATCAATTGGGGAATGACGTGTTCTTATAAATTTGACTCAGTTCTCTATATATTTTAGAAATGAGGCCTTTATTAGAGATACTGGTTGTAAAATTCTTTTCCCTCCTAATCTTTGTTGCATTGGTTTGTTTGTGCAAAACTTTTCAATTTAATATAATCAAAAGTATCCATTTTGCATTTCAGAATGTTCTTTAATTCTTGTTTGGTCATAAATTCTTCCCTTCTCCATAAATCTGACAGGTAGACTATTCCTTGCTTGCCCAGTTTGCTTATAGTATCAGTCTTTATATCTAAATCATGTACCCATTTTGATTTTATTTTGGTATATGGTGTAAGATGTTGGTCTATGCCTAGTTTCTGCCATACTATTTTCCAGTTTTCCCAGCAGTTTTTGTCAAATAGTGAGTTCTTATCCCGGAAGCTGGAGTCTTTGAGTTTATCAAACAGTAGATTACTATAGTCATTGACCATTGTGTCTTGTGTGCCTAACCTATGCCACTGATCTACCACTCTATTTCTTTTAAAAAATTTTTTTTAATTTAATTTTTTTTTTTACCACTCTATTTCTTAGTACCAAGTAGTTTTGATGATTGCTGCTTTATAATACAATTTAAGATCTTGCATGGCTAGGCCACCTCTCCTTGCATTTCTTTTGATTAATTCCCTTGATATTCTGGGACCTTTTGTTCTTCCAGATGAATTGTTACTATTTTTTTCTAGCTCTAAAAAATAATTTTTGGTTGTTAGTTATTTTTTTAATATTTTATTTTTTCCCAGTTACATGTAAAATTTTTAACATTCATTTTTAAATGTTTAGTTCCAAATTTCCTCTGTCTCACCTTCCCCTTCCCTGAGACAGTAAGCAATCTAATATAGGCTATACATGTTCAATCATGTAAAACATATTACCATATCAGTAATGCTGTGAAAGAAGACACAGATTCAAAGGAAAACACACACACACACACACACACAAAATACACCAAGTCAAAAATAGTATGCTTTGACTGTTTGTTATTTCAATGTTGTGTAAACTCTCTGTTTCTCATTTGATCCAACTTGCATTTTTGGTATGAGACTATACAGATAGCCAGACATTGTTCTAAGGGTTCTCTCTTGCCCCAGATTTTTTTCACTTCTCAAGTCTCTGTAGTAAAGTTTTTAACTGGTATTGAATTCTTTGACTTTTTATATTTCCTTAAACTTTTGACTTTCTTTTAGCTGTTGATGAAGAGAATCTAGAATGTCTCATATACTTTTGTGTTCTGCAATGCTTTTTACATGTTATTTTTATTGCCTTTAATTAGGCAATATAGCATTTAAATTTCAATTCTTCATACCACTATAGTCTTCCAGTGCCTTTGTGCTGTTCTTCAATAGGTCCCTCCAGTCATGTCTGTCTTGATGGTGTTTGACCTCTGACTTTAGTGGTACCCATTCCTTGATAGTTCTAACTTTCCTCGTATCGATCTTGCCATGGCAACATCCTTCACATTTTCTGCTTTTTGAAGGTCTTTAAATGTTTTTTCACTTTTTCTCAAACACTATAGAAGAATGTGTCCTCCCATGATGCTTATAGGAGATAACAACTCCTTTGAAAAATTAGGTTCTTCAAAAAAATTTAAAAAAAAAAGAAAAATTAGGTTCTTATTTTGGCACATCTTTTTTGCTCATCAGTCAGTATATTATATTTTGTTATAATTGGTCTGCTATTGGGATGCATACTGTCAAGATCAAAGTTTTTTTTTTTCAATTCCCATTTAAGTGTGTCCATCTCCCTTTCAAAATCTTTTGAAACTTTTACACTGTTTTTAAAATTAGATATAATTTCTAGAGTTTGCATTGAATGAAAATTCATTGGTCTAGAGACTAGTTTTTCCCTCTTGAGATTTTAGTAGCTTCTCTATTTCATCTAATCTAGGTTTAGGATTATAGTTATTTTTGTAATTGCCCTGTAACTGGTCAGCAGTATTTTGTGTGACTTGAAACAGAGAGTATGGTTTATAAAAAGCAATATAAAGCCCTAGCCTCTAGCTGGTGAGATCCATTTCCAATTTTGTTATGAGATAGTACTCACACTTAATGGAAGAATTCATATTGTCTATTTCATTTATACTCATAGATTCCCTCCTTCAGTGGTTAATGTCATCTGCATTGAAGCATTTTCAGCAAGTAGAGTTTTGGTATTTGGTATTTCTCATTTGTTTTGATATATCTTGCCATCTTTTGGTACCAGGATATGAAACAATGCCCGTTTTTCCTTGATCCTCCATGTGAACCTGCTTTTCATGATGCTTTTGAGTAGGGCAAGCCTGCATCCCTATGTTGCCCCATTTTTTTTCCTTTCGCTATGAGGGGCAGTTATATCACACTGGCTAGAGTGCTAATCCAATCAGGGGTCCCACCAGTGTCTAGTCCATAGTGTTTCAGGGTTTCTGCCAAGCCTTTATATATGTTGTTATGGTCTCAGGGCACACAACATCCCTGCTCTACATCATCATGGCTAGCAGGATGCCATTTTGTCCTTGACTACCTTCCCCTTGCTGACATGAACACTAGGTTGGACTTTGAGGGGATTATTGTTGTTGTTGTTGTTGCCTATAATAGTAAAGAGTTTGACTAGGTGACATGTTTCCTTCCATCTGTAACATTCTGTAATCTATGAGATGCAAGTTAACTCAGGCTTCTGAAAACATAAGTACGTAGAGTAAAAGCATGAGATGTAGCACAACCTATAATAGATGATGGTACTGATAATGACAAAGCTTTACTTTTCATAGAAATGTATACTTTCTATAGCAATTTCACATCTATTATCTCATTTGATGTTAGTCTTGTCCCTGGATAGCATCAGTAATTATAATTCTTCACATTTAATGGAGTGCTTTAGGGTGTGCAGAGGATTTTGCATACATTATTGCATCTGATCCGTGAAACAAGTCCTGTGAGGTAGGTGCTATCATAATTCCCATTTAACAGAGGAGGAACGTGCATGTCTGAGAGGCTAAGTGCTTTGTCTTGGGTCTTGCAATGAGTGAGTATTTGAGCCAGAATTTGATCCCAAGTCTTCTTGACTCCAAGTACTATGTTCTGTGCACTATGCCATGCTGCTCATAGAATAGTAACACACATATGTAGTATTTTTGTTAGACTAAAATTTTAAAAAATTTGCCAAACATTTATTTGTTGTTGTTGTTTTTTAGTCATGTCCAACTCTTCGTGACCCCATTTGGGGTTTTCTTGGCAAAGATACTGGAGTACCATTTCCTTCTCCAATTCATTTGACAGATGAGAAAACCGAGACAAACAGGGTTAAGTGACTTGCCCACGGTCACACAGCTAGTAAGTATCTGAGGCCAGATTTGAACTCAGGATAATAAATCTTCCTGACTGTAGACCTTGTGCTCTATCCACTATGTTCCTAACTGCTCAAACACTTCTTAAGCATATACTATGGACAAGACACTAAATCTATCCATTCTAAACTATATTTCCATGAAAGATTTAACTTTTAGATTTTGGGGGAAGAGAGGAGACAGAGAATAGAAATTACCTGAAGACTAAATTTTGTGATTATGTGAATGAAGGTTCTTAGAAAGCCACTGAACTATAGTAGGAAAAAAACCAAACAACACTGTACTGAGACACCTAGTTTTTAGTCTCATATTTGTTGCTAATTAGCTCTGTGCCCTGAGGAAAATAATCATCACTGGGCCTTAGTTTGCTTATCTGCAAACTGAAGGCATTGCATTACACAGTTCTAACATTCTAGAATACCTCTCATTTATGTAGCACTGTAAGGTTTACACAGTGTTTTCCCCATGACTACCTCGTGGAGTTTAGATAAAGATATATGCATGCTTTTAGATTAGGAAATTGAGAGGCAAGGTGACTTGCCCAAGGTAACACAGCTTGTAAATGTCAGAACTGGCATTTCAACCCACATCTTCCTGATGCTAGTGAAATGCTCTTTACCCTGGGCTGTTCTATCTTCTCTGATAAATACTATTATAAGTATAGTAAGCAATGATAACATCTAGGGCCTTTGTTCTTACCTAATGTGATAATAATTTTTACAATCATGTCAATTTCTCCCCCAAATATCTACTCAAGTTTTGAACTGTACCTAAATTCTGGTTGTCAGCTGTCCCCTCTAACTATACCAAATTTACTCTTGGAGAACTCCTTCTGTCTGTTCAGATTTTCTGAGCCTATCTATACTCTCTGTGTGGCCTTGGCAGTCTGATAAATGAGAGCAGTATTTGGCCTTGAAAGACTGCCAAAACCTATGTCATTACAATCTCAGGAATTGGTCCCTTAAAATTGTCGCCAAGAAGTGGTCTCTTGCATGCTGATGTGGTAAAGCCAGTGCTATTTCTACCCCAGGGTAATTGTGATAAATTTGCCTAGAAGCTATAGGTGTTTGGTACTCTCTCCCAGTAGGGTCTAAAGAACATCTTTTTTTGTTTTTTCGGGTGAGGTGATTGAGATTAAATGAGTGTTATGTGTCTGCAGCTGGATTTGAACTCAGGTCCTCGTGACTCCAAGGCCGCTGCTCTATCCACTGCGCCATCTAGCTGCCCCAAGAACATAATTTTTGACTCAATGAGGACTAAGAAGTCATTGTTTGTCCTTCTTTCTTGAAGAGGGCCAATATCTTCAAAAGGGTGATAGCTTGACTTTCAAGTGAGTTGGATTTAAGTGAGGCAAGGCTGCACAAAGTCATCAGCCTCACTCTTTCCTTCAGAGTTATTGGAATCCAGTGGCAAGACAAGAGTCATGATGACTGGCCATGACCCAGGATGGGATATATCTCTGAGTAGTGCAATCTGACAAGATGATGATGATGATGATGATGATGATGATGATGGAGGAGATGGTGATGGTAATGGGTGATGGTGATGGTAGTATAGATAGGAAGCAAAGAAGAGCCACAGAGCCTGGAAAGCAACCACAATGGAGTTTTCCATTTTGCCCTTCTTATCCTTTCTCTCAATACTAACCCAGGAGACCCTTTTCTCCCCGCATATGAACTATAGTAGAGCCTGAAACACACAATAGTGGCTCTGCTCTAGATATGACTTCTCTCTCAAGGGAGTTTCTTGGCCAAATGCTAGCACTGGTTCAACTCAAGCAAGCCCACAAATATTTTCCTTGACAAGTGGAACAGGCAGTTAGGAAATTCAGATTCTCTTCCCACTTAGCCCTCCCTCAGCCCTTTCTAAGGGAAAGCAGAAGCAGCTCTCATGGATCATAGCATGTCTTGTAGAGTAAATGCAGTCCCACAGACTGCATTTCCTGTTCCCACTTTTAAACACTGTTGAGTGTTTGAGAGAATTACAAAATCATATGACCAGATCCACTGCAAACTTAAGCTATCTGACCTCAGCTAGGTTTCACTGCTGCTCAGAGATGCTTTTTGTTATCTCTTATTAACTCTTTGTCCAATTCCCTTCCATGACAGTTGTGAACATCTTTCAATTTTCTTCAAGTATCCAAGGTTGCCATCATCTTACCTATCTCAGCAGATGACACCCCCTTCTAGTTTATTGAGAAAATCAAGGCCATCTGAAAGTGCTAGACTTAGTGTAAGGAAAGACCTGGGTTAAAATCCTTGCTTTGACACTCACTACCTCTGAAAGCATGAGCAAATTGCATAATCTAAGTCCCAGTTTCTTCATCTGTAAAATGTGGATGACAGTATCTGCAGGACCTAACTCACATGGATCCTGGGATCAAGTAAGATAATGTATGGGTACTGTGCTTTGTACACTTTAAAATACTTTATTATTACTTTCATCTCATCTCAAATTTAATATAATTCAGGTAGAAACAGCCCTGGGACAAATTGCCATTCCATTATTATTCTCTTATGTTTAAAGTTTGATGGATTGTTACACAAGTAGATAAAATGATTCCTTTTTTGTTGAATAAAAGTATTAGACTGTAAGTTCATTTTCTTGACTCTGTTCCATTACTAAATTACTCTGCTCACTCACTAAACGCATCATTGGGATAACTGTACTAGCAGATAGGAAGGTAAGGATTATATATGTACATAGTAATTTATATGTTATCTTGTCTATTAGAATGTGGGTTCCTTGGAGGCAGGGATCATGTTTTTGCTTTTCTTGATATCCCTAGCACTTAGATGGTGCCTGGCACTTAGTGAGTGCTTAATAAATGCTGGTCGATAATAATGATATAGGCCAGCTAGGGGGTGCAGTAGATAGAATACTGGGCTTGGAACCAGAAAGACTCCTCTTCATGATTTCAAATCCAGCCTCAAACACATATTAGGTGTGTGACCCTGGTTAAGTTACTTAACCCTATTTGCCTAAGTTTCTCATTTGTAAAAAAAAATGATCTGGAGAAGGAAACAGCAAACCACTCCAGTTTCTCTGCCAAGAAAACACCAAATGGGTCATGAAGAGTTGAACACAACTTAACAACAACAATGATATAGTTCATCCTTAGCTGAAGTATCACTTTCTACATGTTGCCTTTCCAAATTTCCCCAGTTGCTAGTGCTTTCTCCTCAAAATTACCTTGTATTTATTTTGTATAAATTGTGCATATATTTATATGTACTTGTCTCAGATGATAGAATATAAACTTCTTGAGAGCAGGGACTATTTCTCTTTTGTCTCTGCCTTGAAGCACCTAGCACAGTGCCTGCCATATGATAAGTGTTTAATAACAATTGATTAATCCTATTCTCACAGAATTTTGATTTCTTCAGTTAGGCATCTGTATTTTCAGAGCTTTTCATTTCCCGTATGTTGAAGTCCATGAGCATTCAGCATGGGAACAGCTATACTTCGTTCTTAAATTTTTGTGGGTCAGGTGACTGGGGACAACAGTTTTGTCTGTGATGATGATCTAGGTAGAAAACAGTTTATTTGTTGAATTTTCTGAGATATTTTGTGGTATGTCTCTGTGTGAAGATTTGTTGTCTGTAAGTTTGTGAAGGATAGTGAGCTTCTGGTGTATAATTCCTGTTACTTGATTATGTATTTCTAAGCGTTTGGTGGGTGCTAAATTTTCTCAACTGGCAGTAATGTGATTCACAGTTTATGTAATTTCCTTGAAAAATCTGTATGGTTCAGCATGTCAAGTCTCTTTATAGATGACCTTTCTGTAATTTCTGGTGTCAGTGACTATCATTTCTGTAATTATTGTTCTCATTTAAACAACTTCCCTTCATCTCGCTTCCATTTTCCTGTCATCACACATTATTTCCTCCTTTTCTTCTGAAGCTATTTCTGGCTGATCTTACTTCCCAAACCTAACCTGTGTTCTAGATCATATCTTCTTCCCTTTCCTAAAATTTCTTCCTAATAGGTCTCCTAACAGTTGTTTCCTTAAAGGTCTCCTTGATGTAGTCCTCTATCCCTTCTATACTCTTGACCACATGATTAGTTTGTTTGTTTGTTTTTCTCAAGCACAAGCCTGGTCCTGTCACTCTGCTTTGGAAAAACTTTAAATGGATTCCAAAGACCAACAAGATAAAAGTACAAATTTCTTAGCTTATCTTTCCAGACCCTCCATGATCCATCTGCAACTTAATACTTCTCTGCACATAACCTTTCATCCATCCAAACTCAACTACTTGCCATGCCCTGAACTTTACCGCCTTGGTATCTTTTCCCATGCTGTTCCTTTTGTCTTGAATGCTTTCCTACATCCCATCCCACTTCTGCCTGTAAAAATTCAATCTCTTTCAAGACCTCCACTATTTCCTAATTGAAATAGATACTTTTGTTCTTACATGTTCTTTCCCTGTTCTGAATTCCCATCATACTTTTTTTCAAACCTCATATGGTATTTATCACACATTTCCATATGTTATATCTGTGGATCTACATCTTGTCTCCTCTAGTGGACTCTAAGCTCTTTGGGTATAGGAACCAGTCATTTATCTCTGCATCCCTACTATGTACAGATTGCACAGGGTAGGTGTTCAGTAAAATATTTGTTGAACAAATGTAAAACAGTGACCTGCTTTTCTCCATTGCTTCAACTTCATAGAAAAACTCAAAAAAATCCATGGGATACCAGACTACTACACAGAGTTTCTTGGGTGGAGGTCAACAAGTTTGGACACTGAGAGAAATTATTAATTTTCTATTATATTAATAATCAATTATTAAATTAGGATTAATATTTTTTCTATTTCCTCATTCGGGACCAGCCCCTGTAGGCCACTCAGTCAGTTTCTGAAGGACATTGCTGATAGATGAGATTGCCCAAATCCTCTGGGAACTTGCTTCTCCATCTTGGGCAGGATCTCACCCAACTAGAACACCTTACTTTTGTTAAAGTGTAAAAAGACCCTTTTTTAGTTTAGAGTGTAAATAGAATCTAATCTAGGTGCATTAAGCACATGTCCTTTCACCCCTCCATCGAATTTTAGGGTGACCCAGCACATGAAGGAGAAAACCAACCAGAGTGGTCTGGGTAGTGATGGATTCCTTTGTCCAGATTGCTGGAGGCAGCCGAATCTCATGATTAAGCCACTTTCTCAGCAAGGGTTGCTGAAGACTTTTAGTCCACCTCATTAATATGTCTATCCCCTCATTAATTGTTCTCCAGTCAGAGTTGATTTCTCCTGTCAGGGGCATTCCCCCTTCTAAAAATAGTTAAGACATTCAGTATCTCCATTAGGTGTCTTTGGTTACTGAGAGAAACCAGTGATCATCAATTTATTGATTATCAGCTACTCTAATTAGTAAATTGATTATTAATTACCCAGAAACTCTTTCTTGGGCTTTTCATTCATCTCAACACTCATGGTACTTTGAGCACTGAGTATTATAGTAAGCAGATATTTGGTTCCTCCCTCACCTTGAAGAAGACAAATGGCTCAATTTACCCCAAGGATGATAGGATGAATGCCCAGTTCCCTGCTGGAGTCATATTATTACGTAGCATTATAGATTTAGAGCTTGAAGAGAATATGGAGTACATCTAGTTTAACTCCTTCATATTACAGATGAGCAAGATTCAGAATGGTTGATTGTGAGGCAGCAAGGTGGCACAGTGGATGGAGCATTGGACCTGGAGTCAGGAAGATCCAAGTAAGAATCTGGCCTCAGACACTAGCTGTGTGAAACCTTTCTGTGCCTCAGTTTCCTTCTCTGTAAATGGGGATAATAATAGCACCTACTTCCCATAGTGATTGTAAGGATCAAATAACATAACATACATAAAGCAGTTTGCAAACCTTAAATCACTATAACTTAAATCACTAACTATTATTATTATTAATTGACTTGCTGAAGGTTACATAGATAGTAAATGGCCCAAACAAGATTCAAATCCCACACCACTGACTCTAAACCCAGTGTTTTTTCCTCTGTCCCACAATGACTTTGCTCCCAGTCATCATCAATTCCAACTATAAGTGTCTCACAATCTTCTTTTACATACCAGAAAAAAAGGGTGCTTTTATCTGGAAAGCATTAGATAGATAAACATAGATCAGAGTAACAAAATGTCTCCAGAGAACAGGTGTGAATCACTTTCCCTAGAAAGTGGTCGGAGATCTGGGAAATGAGAGTGTCATATTACTACCTCCAATTTCATATACCTTTCGGTGGTGCTTTGGATTTGAAAATTTGGTCTCTGGGCTCCTTTGTGCCGGAGTGCTAAAACCCTGGTTGGAACCATTTCTCAATCCTTTCTCTGTTGTTATTCCATCCTAATGTGGTATGGCAAGACACAAAAATAAGAAGGGATTAACGTGAATTTCTTGCTGACCTCATTTTAAATGTCATGATGCTTTTTAAATTTAAAAAGACCAAAGAAATTAAGTATGAGAATGTCATTCTGTGAAAATATCCTACCACTGTATTTAAGAAATCTTCATTAAAATCTGACTCTAATGCTTCACAGTGCTGTTGAGGTGACCAGTGACTAAGCCAGCAGGGCTCAAATGCTGGTGGGTTCTACCAATCTGGAAAAAGCTTTGTGTGTTGGCTAGGTGACAATGGAGGACCTGCCTACTTAAATTTGGAGAGGCTCATCACCAGATTGGCAACATAGGGGTGAGTTTTTTTCAGTCAGAGCAATGAAGTGCCCTTCATTGTATGGCACAATGGATAGAGAGCCAACCTGAGAGCCAGAAAGACATGGGTCTAAGTCCTAACTCTGAAACATACTGGCTATATGACCCTGGACAGGCTACTTACCTTCTCAATGACCTAGACATCTTAGAGAATGTGCCAATATGCATTGTTAGAAGAAGGTTCTCCCCAGGAGCTCCCTATAACAATGAGGGCCAGTCCCTATCTCTATCCTCCGCACTCTCAAAGACCATTTACTAAGTCAAGAGTAGTTGTGGTATAGATTTGTGTGGGAATACCCATATCAAACAAATCACAGATGCCTGAAGTACTGACATCTTTAAGAAGGAAGTTATAATCACTCTTCTGTATGCAGGCCTCATAAGTATCTTAGTGACTGAGAAGTGGCCTGAAAGTTCCTGTAGTCATCAAGTGGTGACCATAAATTCTGCTTGTTTAGAGAACTTGCTTCTCAGTGATAGCAAGATAGCAGAAGATTGGATATGCCAAATACCTCATATGTGTCATAGTGAGCCTTAAGTGATAGCAAAGCAGCTCTGCCTAGGAGTAGACTAGGATTAGGAAATGAACTAGGCAGGAAGGGGACTGGTAGGTTCTTTAAATTAGGAGGGCTAACGGTAAAATCTAGCAAGATCAATCAAGGCACAGAAGTACACAAGTCTAGGCATGTGAGAAATCTAGAATCCAGGCTATAGCCAGCAGGAATTAAGACCCTGGTCTAGGACATTAGTCAATGAACAAGTATTAAGTGCCTACTATGTGCTAGGCACTATGATAGACACTGACAATACAAAGATAAAAATGAAACACTGCTAGGCTCACTCTCACAAAACCTCGCTCCCCCTGCCAGGTTGAATTATCAGATAGCAACTGACGACATCTCCCCTCAAGGTTCTATCCTTGAGATACCCTGAGGGACTGATGTTTCTAACACTATCACTCACAAGAACCCTTCAGTTGTGCTCCCCAGTATCAATCCCCTAGTTAACATCAATTAGCTTTTATAAAAGGGATTTTACTGAGATGGTATAATAGGAACAGAAGTTACAAAACTCTCTCTCTCTCTCTCTCTCTCTCTCTCTCTCTCTCTCTCTCTCTCTCTCTCTCTCTCTCTCTCTCTCTCTCTCTCTCTCTCCCTCCCTCCCTCTCCCTCTCCCTCTCCCCCTCTCTCCCCTCCCCCCATTCTCCCACTCTCTCCCTCTCATAAACAACACACACACACACAAAACAGGGTGTACATCGTTCCATCTGCAGACACTCAATCCCTGGGGAGATTTGGCTCGAACTTTTAAGTTGCATTCTAGTGAGGCTCACAGGTAGGGAACACCTGAGGCTAAGGGATATCTCACAACTCCTTGCTTTGGATATCCTTTCTCCTTATAGAATGCCCATCAATTTCACTTTAAGGAGGGTATCAGCCATGGATCACAAGCTCAGCTGCTACTGCTACTAGTGGTCTGTAGTGGTCTCTGCTACCTACTGCAGTTGTTGAGGGGACCTTTGGTCATTTTCCCAACCTTTTGAACCTAGTCAGTTCTATCTCTGGCTACTCATTCATCTTAAATCAGGGCTCAAAGTCATCCTCCTATCTGGAATCTGACAAAGAGGTAGAGATTTGTCTACTGGCACATTTTTTTATGCATATTCATTTCCAGATCAGCAGCCAATTAAAATACTCTTTTAATCACCAGGTACCTCTGTGTGCTCTAAAGTAGGGGGAAGAATTCCACCATTATGCATGCATGGCATCAGGCTCTCTAAGCCTCCATATATTGTATTGGAACCAGGTGGGACGTATTGCAAACACTCTCTGTAACCCATTGGGGAGGGCATATCTGAGCATGCTCTAAAGCAATGGTTTCTCAAAGTGTGATCTGGGGACCTCTGGGAGGTCGTGAGACCCTTTCAGGGGGTTTATGAGATCAAAACTGTTTTCATAAGAATACTAATATGTTTTAATTTCTAAGACAGTAACTTAATAAATATAGCCCACATGAACAAAAATTCTTAGGAGGGGGTCCTCAATAATTTTTAAGAATGTAAAGGGATCATGAGACCAAAAAGTTTCAGAACCAGTCCTTAAAGCAGTAATGTATCAGGATTTGATAATTAGGAAATTTTGACTATTACAAATAAAAAGTGCCATATACATGAATAGTCTTAGTTTTAATGTTTGGAATTTGTAAGGGCTGTTATAATTGCTCAGAGGAGATATCTTTCTTACTTCCTGGATCTCAGCTGTTTTCTGGATGGAATGGGAAAGCATTTATTAAATGCTTATTGTGTGCCAAACACTATGCTAAATATATAACTTCTCTGTTTAGAGGAGTTTATATTTTATCCTAGAGGCAATAGCAAATCACTGGACTTGATTGAGTAAGGGGGTAACATGGTCAGATCTGTATTTAAGGAAAATTACTTTGACAGCAGTATATAGGATGCACTGCAGTGGTGAGAGATTTGAGACCAATTAGGAGTTTGTTGCAATAATCAAAATGAGAGATGATAAAGGTTTACACTAAGATCTTAGATATGTAAGTGAAGAGAAGGGATTAGATTTGAGAGATATTGCAAAGACAGAAATGGCGAGATTTGGCAACAGATTGGATATGTGGAGTGAGAAAAGAGTGAGGAGTCTAGGGCAATGCTAAGGTTGTGAACTCAGGTGACTGGGAAGGATGGTGGTTCATGCATTAGAAACAGAGAATGTTGCAAGAAGGGTGGATTTGGGGAGAAAGAGAATGATTCTTGTTTTGGATATGTTTAACTTAAAATAACTCCAGATGACTGAGGTGAATAGGGCTAGGGCCGGGGAAGGTTATAGGGTTCTGGCAGAGGGTCTAAGAAATATTCAGAATCCCAAGTCATAGAAGGGGCAACAAGAGAATAATAAGACCAGCAGAAAAGGTGGAATTTAATGGTGTCAAAGGTTTGGTGATCAGGGGCTTCCAATATATACCTTTTACTCAGGACAACATCTAGTGGCAGCCTGTATGGGGCAAGGATGAAGCAAAGATGCTTGATTGAAGTGGCGGACTTGAGGGTGTGGTTACTAAGAAAGGCAATTCCTGGCAGTCTCTTTCCTAATGCCACAAGCATAAAAACCAGTCCTAACTATAGTGAAATTCCATGTTTGGGTGGTGGAGCCAGAAGGATTGACACAGAAGCAAAAACGGGACAGAACCGGCTAATCTGTTCTTTATATAAATTCTTCAGCTTATTATCATCAGAGAAGCTAAACTCCAAGCATTCTATTTCCACTGATTGCTTCTACCTCTAAAAAAGGCATGTAGAAGCAGTAGAAGGTTTTTTAAAAACTGTTAGAATAAGAACTCCAATATGCCTGGTTTCTTGAGCTAAGATCTAAGTGCTAAAAGTATCTTAGTGCCTTAAAGCTTTCTCTCCACCCCAGTGATTCTTAGCTGTGGTTTAATGTTACCCTTGGCTGTCTCCCATTATGTCAAGGGATGTTAGAAACCAATATTCACTTTAATTTAAGAATTTATGACCGAGGTATTTTTAGGAATAGTCACAGAATCTTTTCATTTTAGCACTCAGAGATCAGAGGAGGATTTTTGTAAAATCAGAAAATCAGAGACCGATGCATTTGAAAAAAGCTTGTCAAACACATCTGTAGGTCGTTTTGCCTGGGTGTATCAGTGATCCAAGTGATTCTCTCCGGGAAGGGAGTCATATCCTAAATTTGTAATCCTTAAATCAGTAATGCCTGCTTTGTCCGATATTGATTAGGAAAAGAGGTGTTACACATAAGACTGTTTCCCAGATAAATAAAGCTTATCCTTTTATGAGCCCTATTTTTTGGTAGTTTATGTTTTAAGGAATTCTTCCTAAAATGTGTCATATGGCTTTCCTGCCATCTTAAACCAAGTATATTGCATATAATTTAACCTTTTCTTAATGATCCAGGCAATAATAATGAACATCAAGCATTGTGCTCACGGTATTTGAAATATGGGGAAGCACAACAGCTAACTGCCCCTCCAATAACACCCATACTGCTTTGCTTTCTGTCTTATTTTTGTGCATTTCTCTTGCTTCCTTCACTGTCAGGATACAAGTTGTCATACATCGTTGCTACTGGTCTTTTGCCTCTAGCCATCCTTCCCATGATCCTTCTAACCTGATGTTTCTAAGCTGCAGTTTGGGAAACCATATGACCAAGCTTGTTAGAATTGTTGCTCAAATTGGAATCATAAGGCACTAAGTAAGAGCCCTAGGGGTTCTCCTGTATGCAAATAGCTAGCTAGTGACAAGTTGGGACAAGAGTCGAGGTCTCTTGATTCTCCTCCTCCAGTGTCTTTGTGCTATTTGTCTCATTGCCTCACTGAAAACTTTCATTAATAATGGTCACCGCTTTGATTCCAATTCTATGCCTCAGTTTCTCTCTCATAGTTAATACTTGCTTACTCTCTTCCAATTGGGGAGCATATCCGGATTTAATCATTAGGAAAATTTGACTATTACAAATACAAATTGCCACGAACACAGGCATGCTTAGTTTTAATGCTTGGAATTCGTGATAGCTGTTGTAACTGCTCACAGGAGACATGCTTCTTACTTCTCGGTCCTCAGCCCTTTTCTGGATGGAATGGGAAAGCATTTATTAAGTGCTTATTATGTGCCAAATACTGTACTGGTGACACAAAGAGAAAATCAAGGCAGTCCCTGTTCTCCAGGAGTGGAAGGCTGTAAAGGAGGGCTCCGGGTAATGTTTAGCTCCTAGCAAGTGGAAAGGCCAAATGGTAGTGAGGTTCTGTTAGTAAAGGATCAGGGCACATGGCAAAGACCCAGGGATCTTGGGAAACTATGTTATGTCAGATGTCCCTAACCAAGAAGATAATGGATTCAAGGGTCAGAGTAAGATGTGGGGGGTCAACAGCCAGGTCATAGTGGACACCATGTACCTGATGAGAAGTGGGCAATGGAACAATAAAGGTTGGCATGGGGAGAAAAGTTCGTGGCTTTCTTCAGTGGAAACAGGTGGTGCTGGCTTGTCTTTGGGCTGTCAACTAAAGTAGAATGGGATAGAAAAGGTCCCTGACTCCCATTTTGGTGGCTGGTGCTGGTAATTATACTGAGTAGTTGGGTGGGGGAGAGGAAATTCAAGATAAATATATTTTATTCTATTCATATTAGGAGTAAAAACTATGTTGAGTCTATACACCCAATAGGTTATTAAAGTCATGGGATATATGCTCCCTAGATTAAGTGATGTATTATGATGTATTAAGTGATGTAGATTAAGGTGATAGTATACCTTTTAATTTTTCCTTTCTCACCTGTTTTCCTTATTTTCCTTCCTATTGGTAGTCACCAATAAGAAGTACTATAGTATATCAGAAAGAGCACTGATTTGAAATCAGAGGACATGGATTCAAATTCTGCTTCTGTCACTACCTGTATGTACTTGGGCAAGTCATTACACATCTTCAGCCTTGTTTCCTCATCTGCAAAATAAAGGGGGTGGATTACATGGTCTTCTAAGAGTTGTACTAGCCCTAAATTTATAATCCTATGATCCTGAACTCCTAAGCATTATTCTTCACTATTTTGAAAAAAAAATGGAGAAGAAGTTAGGGAGATTATTTCAAGTTACATTCAGAATAGGTTCAGATTTGGAGGGAGGAAGAATCACAGCTCCCGTCATCCTCCTCTTCGTGTTCATCACTGTATTTAAACTCCATCAGCAATGGGTTTGTACTACCAGTGCTCACATTAAGTAGATGTGTACTTTTCTATTAGCACAAAATTGTTTTGGGAAATAGAGTTCATGAGCTTCATAGATTTAGAGCCAGAAGATACCCAAGAGACCATTTAATCCTACCCCTCCATTTCCCAGATGAGGAAACAGAGGTCAACAAAGAAAAGTGACTTGTCTGAGGTCAAACAAATAGCAAATGGCAGAAGCAGGTTTCAAGTCCGGTTCTAGCGTTGTTTCCTCTGTGTTACACTCATCTGAACCATTTGGCAAAGAGGAGGGCATAAATGGGATAAATCTGAAATGTGTGTCATTCTCTAGCTCCAGGCTGGCCCTGTACAAAATGTGAAGTGGACAATTTTTGTTTCTAGTTGCTCTCTGCTTTACTTCTCTCCCCTAGTGGCATCTTTCAATCACAAGTATTTTATTTTGTTGTTGTTGTTATACAGTCATTTTTCAGTCATGTCTGACTCTTTGTGACCCCATTTGGGATTTTTCTTGGCAAAGATACTGAAGTAGTTTGCCATTTCTTTCTCTAGCTCATTATACAGATGAGGAAACACAGGCAAACAGGGTTAAGTAACTTGCCCAAGGTCACACAGCTAGTAAGTTTCTGAGGCCAGATTTGAACTCAGAAAGATGAGTCTTCCTGATTTCAGGCCCAGCACTCTATCCACTATACCACCTAACTATCCCAAGTATTTTATTAAGTACTTACTGTGTACCAGGCACTGAGGTAAGATCCGAGGATACAAATATAATGCCAAGGAGCTTACAATGTAATAGAGGAGACATCAAGAACCTATAAAGTAATATATGAAACAAATATAAAGAGAATAAGTACAAATAAATACAAAATAGTTAAATACAAGGTTGTTTGGGAGGAAGGAAACTAGCATTTGGGGGATCAGGAAAGAACATGGCCACAGGTGGTGCTTAAGCTGCATCTTGAATAACAATAATAATAATTAGCATTTCTGTCAGGTTTTAAGATTTGCAAAGCACTTTATGCATATTACCTCCTTTGAGCCTCCCTATAATCCTGTGAAGGAAAGTCTGTTATTATCCCCGTTTCACAGATAAGGAAACCAAAGCTGAGAGAGGTTGTTTGACTTGCCCAGAGTCACACAGCTATTAAGTATTTGAAGCAGGATTTGAAATCAGGTCTTCCTAACTCTAACTCTATCACTTTATCCACCTTAGCTTGTCTTTCTTCCTTTAAAGGAAAAAAGGAATTCTCCTGAACCTTTTCCCTATCAAGCAGATTCTTAGCTGGGCTTTGGATCTGCTGAACCCTATTACACTTGACAATGACCACAGTCCTTGTTAGATTGCATTTTACCTGGAGTGAGAGGGTCTAGAGCCCCTATGGCCTCCACATCCCAAGGGACTGACGCTACAGAGGTAGATTTAGATGGGTTCATTAATTTAGAACAGAGGTTCTGAAACTTATTTGGCCTACCACCCCCTTTTAAAATGAAATTATTCAGCACCCCCCTAGAAATCTACTTTCTTCAACGCTTTAATGTTTTTTTTTCAAATTTGCATCATTTTAAAAGAATATAATGTTTTTTTTAAAAACAAAGCATCTTAAACTTAATTTATTGTAAATTTGTGGGGTTTTTCCCGCATTGAAATTTTGATGACACAATATTGCATCATGTAACCATATAGTATGGTATTGTAAACAAGTCATTACATGCACATATTCCTGCTGATGCATGCTGCACTTTCCAACAATGCTTGACACACACACTCACCTACCAACAACTTGCTTGTTAAGACCTGTTGGTGGACTTGACCACTGATCAATTATAACTTACATTTTATGTGTTTATTTGGAAAATGTAATCACTACAACATTAACTCTTGTTACACAACAGATGAAACACATACAAACGGTTTTTCAAAATTTTCTTATCTTCTCTTCTTTCCTTATACTTCCACAACCCCCTTATTTTTATTCAATGCCCCCCAATTGCACCCAAGGCTACCACTACCGCCCATCATTCCGGTGCCCCCCAGGGGGCGGTTTTGCCCACTTTGGGAACCTATGAAAGAATTAGAAGGGGCCTTACAGATCATGTAGATCAGTATTGTTAAATTCAAATAGAAATGGGGGCCACTGTGGATCCCTGAAAACAAGGCACTAGAAAACCACATATTAACATTATCTATGTTCTGTTGTATTTTTATTTTGTTAAATATTTCCCAATTACATTTTAATCTGGTTCATGTTTGATACCTCCTGGGGCAGCTAGGTGGTGCAGTGGATAGAGCACCAGCCCTGGAGTCAGGAGGACCTGAGTTCAAATCCGGTCTCAGACCAGACACTTGCCACTTACTAGCTATGTGACCCTGGCAAGTCACTTAACCCCAATCGCCTTGCAAAAAACAAAACAAAAAACATGCTTGACACCTCTTATTTAGATGAATATCCTTATATTAATGATGAGGAATGGCTGGGACTTATTAAGCATCTTGCGCAAGGTCCTATAGCTTAGCCAAGATTTGAACCTGGGTACCCTGATTCCAAAAGCAGCACTCTTTTTACCATGACATCACTGTTAGAGGTAGCAAAGCTAGTCCTGTATATGAGTGCTCACTCAGCATAAAGGAAACATCATTTTTAGATTCAAGCTTTCCATTCCCCCTAGATGGGGACCTGGGTGATAGATGCTTTAAATAGGAAAAACCTAGCTTACTAACTGTTCCATCCAGATTCATTAAACTTTGGGAGAACAAAACTCACTGATTTGAAATTGTAGAGATATGCAGTTTCTGTCTCTGGGGGACAGATGGACTCCTCAATGAGTCCAAGTGTTCCATGGTAATAAAATGCTTCAGTTTAGCTTTTTGGAAATATAATAAACTGTAACACTTGGACAGACAGCGGGTTTTTAAACTAACTTTGTCCTGATTTTTGTCTTTGTTTCAATTTATCTGGCTCTACCAGGAAAACATGTTCTGTGCGGGAGGGACTGTGTGTACAAGACTGGTGACATAAAGCTGCTCTCACTGGCAGATTCAACAGGGAAAGAGAATGAGATCCAACAGAAAGAGGGAAATGAAATTGAGGGAACTGAAGTCAGGTGTATTGATTAGATAGCATGCCCAATCTGGAGTCAGGAAGACTCATCTTCATGAGTTCAAATCTGGCTTCAAACACTTATTAACTGTATGACCCACAGGCAAGTGACTTAACCTTGTTTGCCTCAGTTTCCTCATCTGTAAAATGAGCTGAAGAAGGAAATGGCAAACCACTGCAGTATCTTTGCCAAGAAAACCCCAAATAAGGTCATGAAGAGTCAGACATGACTGAAAAACAACTAAACACAACCTACCTGCTTAGCTCTTGACTTGGAATCATAATCTATGTGCCTCAAAATGATCTCATTTGCTGAATTAAATTGATTTGGCTTTATGCCCGGAACATTTTCATTCCTTTGTAGTTTCTTTTTTATTTCTGAAATTAGAGTTTTTTGTTTGTTTTCTAGATGTTTCTTATTTTGTTTTGTTTTTGAAAAGGAAGAAGGGGGAGCATGTATCCCTTTGGTTGGAGGCTCCTGTGGCATGAAATGTCCAGGAAAACTGTGAGGAATATTTTCTCTTCTCTTGGCTCATATATCCCAACAAAGGGAAACTGGAAGAAATACATGCATAGTACTCCCATATTATTGATGCCAATCTCCTCTTGCACAGGTTCTAATATCTATCCATCAACCAACAAGCATTTATGAAGTACTTACTACGTGCTGGGCACTGTGATAAATTTTAGGGATACAAAGAAAGGGCAAAAAGAGTTCTTGCCCTCAAGGAGCTTTACTTTCCAATGGGGTTGAGCAGGGGTGACAACGTATATAAATCAGAACATACCAAGGATGTGAAAGGTGATCTTGAAGGAAAAAGTCATAGTTAAGGTGGGAAAATATAATGGAACATTTGAACTTGAGTAATAATTAGTCCAAAAGATCTGCAATCCTCAGGGACATAGATTTAAAGCTAAAAGGAATCTTTTAGATCATTTAGTCTAATCCTCTCATTGTATTGAAGAGACTGAAAATAAGAGGTTAGGTGAACTGCCCAAGACCTTGCATGTACTAAGTGGCAGATCTGGGATTTGAACTCTCCAAATCTAGTATTCTTTCCCTAAAACACCCAGAGTCATTTACTGACCTCAACATGGGGGGGACTCCTCACAAGAAGTGTTGTCATCACTGAATGCTCTTGCTGTGAGCAAGCGAATCAATCAACTAGTATTTATTAAATGCCTACTGTATGCCAGGTACTATGCTAGGTGCTGAAGGTATGAGTATAAAGAATGAAATAGTCCCTACTTGTGCGAGGGTCAGGGTCTGTCTCATCCTCTGGTCTTTTCTCCAGGCTGCTTATTACATGCAATCACCTTTCTTCCTCTAGTTTCTAATCGTTACTAACCCAGCTCTGGCTATCTTTTGCATTCTCTCAGCCTGTTATTATTCTCCTGAGAGGAGAAAGGGAATGAAGGAAGATCCCAGCATCTTATAAATAGCAAAAAAGAATGTTAACTCACTGATTTGGAGTATAAATTATACCATGAGTGCAAACTGTGAGTTTGACCTATTTAAAGGTACCATTTTATTGACCCTCCCCTTTCCCCTTTCTAAAATATTTGAAGAGCTTAAGTGATCTAAAGAAGAGAGGAAACAACCCTGCTGTTGAGATAGTTTGTTTGACTTTGAGGTTTTTGTGTAGTGAGTATGATTACTTTGGAGAGTGGCCAGTCAGGAAACTTGTACTTTTGCAGGTTGGGAAGAAAACAGCAGTGGCCTGACAGTAGAGACCTTCTCATGTTATTCTTTTAGAAAAGATTGAGAGATGTGGCTTTGGCCAATAGCATAATTAGATGCTTTTAGAACTGGCTGAATGGTGAGAGCCTGGACATCATTAATGATCTAATGTCTTACCCACTGGTTCCTTCTTTGCCGACTAAAAATACACCCAGATTTTACCCCATCTTTAAAAAAAACCCCAACAATTTTACCTTGACGCCATCCCTTCATATTATCTTCCTATAACTCTTCTATTTCATAGCCAGACTCTGAAAAAATATAATCTAAATTGCCTTGACCTCATCATTCAGCTGAATTTCTCTCTACAAGGCTACCAGATAAACTCAACAATGAAATCCAAAGGTCTTTTTTTCCAGTCTTGATATTGTTCAGTCTCTCCACAAATGTTGCCTGTATTTCCATCTCCTTCTGCTAAATATTCATTTTTCTCTAGGTTTACATGACACTGTTCATTTGTGATTCTACTCCTATCTGTCAGTTCCTTCTCTGTGTCCTTGGCTTGATGGTCCTATTTATCTCCCTCTCTCCTCACCCTGTCCATTGGGAGTTTATGGACATATCCCACATCCCCATCCTGGGCCCTCTTTTCTTATGTAGACTTTTGATGTTTTTGTCAGCTCCCAAAGGTTTAATTATCATTTCTGTACCAGTGATTTCCAAATCTGTATGTCCAGCCATCATCTCCGATCTGAACTCCTGTTCTATGTCTTTGGCTATCGAATTTTTCTTCATGGATATCCCATAGCTATTTCCAATTTAATATGTCTAAAAGAGAACTCAAGGGGGTCAGGTGGTTCAGTGTATAGAGTGCCTGCCCTGGAGTCAGGAGAACCTGAGTTCAAATCTGGCCTCAGACACTTACTAGCTCTATGACCCCTGGGCAAGTCACTTAACCCTGTTTGCCTCAGTTTCCTCCTCTGTAAAATGAGCTGGAGAAGGAAATGGCAAACCACTCCAGTACCTCTGCCAAGAAAACCCCAAATGGGGTCATGAAGAGTTGAAAAATGACTCAACAATAACAAAAAGAAAAACCTTGTCTTGCCCTCTACTTAGCCATCCTCCTAATTTCCCTATTTCAGTCACGGGTATTGATGTCCTTCCAGTCACCCAGGTTTGCCATCTTGACTTTTCTCCCTCGCTCGTCATACCCGGTCAATTTTTGTTGTCAGTTCTTGTCCATTGTGCCTTCACAACAAATCTCAGCTCTGTCCCTTTCTCTCTACTCATACAGTTGCCATCCTTGGGTTCAGACCCTTACCGTCTCTTGCCCAGACTAATGTAAAGCTTCTTGATTGTTTCTAGTCTTTCCCCTGTCAGCTCCATCATCCACACAGCTGCCAACTTTCCATTCCTAAATCAAAGATCAGACTGTGTTACTTCCCTAGGCAGAGGAGCGTCAGTGGCTCTGGGGGGCCTCTGAGACATGATGCTCCACAGTTTGACATTAATGCCCTTCACAATCTGGCTCTAGTCCGTCTTTTCAGATTTGTTTTATCTTACTTTTTCCTCCCCACACTCAGACAAGCTGATCTACTACTTGCTCTTTATATATGACTTTCTATTTTCTCCCTTCATATAAGATATCCTCTGGGCTTAAAAAAAAAAAAAGCATTTATTAAGCATCTACTCTGTGCCGAACCTGTGTTAATTGCTTTATAATTATCTCATTTGATCATCACAACAACCCTGGGAGGGCTTATAATAATACTATTATATATATTATATTCTCACAGATAATATATTTATATTCTTATATTAATATATATTGTTATGCTTATATATGATTATACTAATAGTATAATAGTACTATTATTTTTACTAATAGTATAATAATACTATTATTATCCTTTTTTATAATTGGGGAAATTGAGGCAGTCAGAGGTTGAGTGACTTAGTGTCACACAGCTAGTCAAGGTCTGAAGCTGGATTTGAATTTAGGTTTTCCTAATTCCAGGTCCATTGTTCTATCCCCTGGGACACCTAGCTGCCTCAAGGTGGCTTGGAATATTTTCCCTCCTCCTCTCTGCTTCTTGAAATTTCCAACTTACTTTTAAGGCTCAACATAGATGCCACCTCCTACTTGAGTTTTTCCTAATTCCTCCCATTTTTTAAAATGCTTTTCATCCCACAAATATTACATTGTAGTTACTTATCTGTGTACTGTTGTATCCTCCTAGTAAAATATGAGTTCCTGAAGAGCAAGACTTCTATTTTTTATCTTTGTATTCCCAGCCTAACACCTAGCGAGAACAAAGAAATGCTTGCTGAAGCTCATTCCCAGAGAAGACATATGAGAAGGCACCTTCCCCCCACCTTTATCGCTGAGGTTGGGGGTAGAATGGGGGACAGAACAATGGATATGGAATATTGCATGTAGTACTAGATTTGTTTTCAAAGACTTGTTTTGCTGAATTATTATTTTGTTCTATGTTATAAGGGATGGCTGTAAGGGAGGATAGAGGAAATATGCAACCTCTATTAGGAAATGTAGGTTATATAAAACCAATGCTATCAACAAAATGCATTTAAAAATAAATATTTGTTGAATTACATTGAATTTTCTAGTGGCATGTCCCAGTAATTTTTGCTTTACTCTATGCTGTTCAGTATTTTTATCACTGACTTAAATAAAGGCACAGATGGAATGTTTTCTAATTTGCAGATGACACAAAGGTGGAACATAGCTGACACAGTACAGGACAGAGAGACAGGATTCAAAAATATCTGTTTAACAGGCTTAGAACATTAGACCGACTATACCAAGATGAAATTCAATAGAAATAAATTTAAATTTTATACTTGGGTTCAAAGGGTCAGTTTCACAAGTCCTAGATGAGAAAGGCATTGCTAAATAGTAAATTTTCTGAAATAAAGATTCGGAGTGGGGAGGGTTGTAGACTGCATGTTCTATAGGAGTCACTAGGATGATAGAGTAGCCAAGAGAATTAACGTGGCCTTGTACTTATTATGAGGAAAAGTAGCTAGGAATAAGGAAGGGGCAGTTCTGCCATGTATTGTCCTGGTCAAGCACATAGGCTTAATAGAAAGAAAAACTTCTTAAGAACTGGTGCTATCCAAAAGTTGAATGGGTGGCTTCCTGAGAGCTAGTAGGTTCCTGGGCAAGAGAGGTTATATACAGTTACTGTATGGCCTACTGGTTGGGAATGTTGGGAACTCTTTTTCAGGCAAGGGTTGAACCAGATAGCCACTGAGATGCCTTCCAACTGAAATCCTGTTATTCTGTGAACCTTGGTTCACATCCCTTAAAAGTCTTTCTCATGTGATTGTTTTCTTCCCTAAATGTTAATATGAGGCTGTTGATTTTGAGGGTGGCATAGTGTACTGAGACTTTTCTGAGTAATAAAAGCATCCTGGTTAAAGGATTATCCTTAAGTAAATAGACATTTATATTTTGAATTCTTAGTTTCCTTCTTATAGAGATTAGATAAAAAAAAAATTCTTGCTATTGAGCCCAGCTCCCTAACTTCAGAAACAAAACACCCTTTTTTCGTGTTCCTTTTGTGACATGTTAATGTACAATGTCGAAGATTTTAGTCACATACAAGTTAACGTTTCAAAATTTAGATTCTCACAGATAATACATTCTGTTCTCTCATGCTCTGAACGATAGTAGATTTACTTGTTGTGTGGACCTTGACTTTGAATTGGGAGACAGATGCTTGGCAATTATGTTTTCCCTCATTTATCATTGGGGATTTGTAAAGTAATTGCCTTGTTTTCAAGAAAAAAGTTTAAAATAGCATTTTAAAGGGCCCAAGCCAGTACTTATGTGAAAAATAAGAAGAGAAAAGGAAAGATATGACTAAGAAGACATTTGGGGCTTCCTTCTTATTTCCCTTATTTCAGAAAGGATATTTGAAAGAAAAAACCTGATTCTAGTCCCATTTGGATTGTGCCCACATGAGGACATAGTGATGATAATGAAAATGCTTTTGACTGAGAGACTTTAGGAGGGCAGGGCCTTCATCAAACTACTGAAGAATTATTGTTTGCAACAGTGGAAGAGTACTGGAGGTTACTTAATACAGAGACAATTTTTCTGTTGTTCTGAGACCAGTAAGGGTAATTTCATTCATGCCCCTATTAAACTTAAGAGAAAGTCATCTGGACAAAATCCCATTTTCCAAAAGACCCTATTCTTTTGCTTTTAGTGACTGGGGTCTTTTCCGTAGACACACATAGCAATCGTATGTGAATTTATTATCATTCTAAGGACACACAGAAAACTGATGTTGTGTAAAGCTCTGTAGGTCTGAAGGACATTTTTTATAACCTCTCTTCTAGGATTCTGCCATCCTCCTTTGTGATCCTGATTGATTGAAAAAATTAGCTATTCTGTGCTGATAGCACTGTGGCTTCTCACTCTGATACAACCACTTAAGAGGCAGCAAATGGCAATGTGGCTTAGGGTTACTAAACAACAGACAGGTATTGATGTGACCTGTTTCCATGGATTCCTCTCAAGACTGCCATAACTGACTATAGGACTCTGGGTCTCTGGCTTTCCACCTGAAACAAATGTAGAAGACAATGCTGAAACTAATGAATAACTAGAAAGCCATTTGTACTTATAATATCATAAACTGAAATCTGGAAAGGCCCTTATAAGTCATTTAGTCTGACTCCCTCATTTTAAAGGAGGAAAAGCCAAGACTGAATTGTCATTTCTATGCAGGTCATTCCTGTATCTTCATAACCATCCTTAGTGTCTTTGAGCTATAGTCATACATCTCTAGTTGCCCTTTGGACATCTTGAGTTGGTTGTCCAGTAGACATCTGAAATTCAATGTGTCTCATGACAGAACTCATCTTTCTCCCTCTCCCCCCAAGCAAACCATCCCGTCTTCAGAACTTTCCTGTTACTGTTGAGGATGCCATTACCCTCCCAGTCACCTAGGCCCCTCACCTCTGTATCATTCTCATCCCACATACCCAATCCATTACCAAATCTTCTTGTTTCTACCTTCATAATACCTCTGGGATACATCCCTTTGCCTCCACTCATGTAGCCACAATATTAGTTAATACTCTTATCACTTCTCACCTGGACTATTGCAATAGCCTTCTAACCTGTCCCCTTGTCTCAAGTCTCTTCCCACTCCAGTCCATCCTCCATTCAGCTACCAAGGTGATTTTTCTAAAGTATAAGTCTTATCATGTCATTCCATGCTCCATGAATTCTGGTTGTTCCCTGTTACCTCCAGGATCAAGAATAAATTTTTCTGTTTGGCACTTATAGCTCTTTATAACCTGGACACTTCCTACCTTTCCAGCCTTCTTAACACCTTACTCCCTTCTAAGATCAAGCTATACTGACTAACTTGCAGTTCTTTAGACACAATCCTTCATCTCTTGTTATATTGGAGGCTTTGCAATGGGTAGGGTGCTGTGTTTTGAGTGGAGAAACACAGGGTTTAAATCTTACCTCAGACATTTAATAGCTGTGTTACCCTGGACAAGTCACTTTAGCCTCTTCTAGACTAAGTTTCCTCAACTGTAAGATGAAAATAACATTATCACCTACTTCACTAGGTTGTTTTGAGGATCTTTTGAGAAGATATATATATGTATATGTATATGTATATTGCAAATCTTTGTATTATATAAAGATCATCTATTATTATGTGATTAGCCTATGATTGATCTGATAGTAAGTGATAAAGCTAGTATTTTACCTTTGGTCTCAATTTCTAATAAGTTGTTTGCTCTACTGCACTATGCTAGAGGAGTCTTAGAAATATATATTATAACTGCTCAGGACAAATAGTCATTTAGTTGAGGCAAGAATGAGGTGACACTGAATAGCTTGTAATGTGCCCCACTGGATTCAACACAGTAAACATTTCCCAAGTGCCTACAATGTGCCAGTCATTTTGATGACATTAGTAAGGTCCAAAAGTGGAATGGGACATCTGGATAGGTGGGAAAGCAACCATTTCTGGAGGTCTTTAAGCAGAATCTGGTTGACCACAACCCTAGGATTCATGTATTGGATGTGGATTGGACTAAATGACCTTTGAAGGCCCTTCCAACTCTTATTTTCTATTATTCTAAAACCCTTCCTGAGCAAGAATTATGTTGGGAAATTACATAGTCCAGTACTAGAGACAAACATGTGGGTAATGAGTACAAAAATTGTCCATGAAGATAAAAGAACAACCTCATGCACAAATACTAGGCAACTAGGTGGCAGTGTGCTTGGCCTGGAGTCAGGAAGACTCATCTTCATGAGTTCAAATTCAGCCTCAGAAACTGACTAGCTGTGTGGCCCTGAGCAAGTCGATTAGCCCTGTCTGCCTCAGTTTCCTCATCTGGAGCTGGAGAAGGAAATGGCAAAGCACTCTAGTATCTTTGTCAAGAAAACCCCAAATGGGTTCATGGAGAGTCAGACATAACTGAACAACAAGTTTATCATGTGATGCCTCTTTTGGGTAATTTTCCAACTAAAATTTCATTACTTTTATATGAGAGCCTCTCTTTTGTATGCATTTCTGGCCATTCTAACCTTTTCATCCACCTACAGTTATGTATCCCAATCCATGTGATTCAATGGAAAGACTGCTGAATTTGTAATAAGAGAACCCATGTTGAAATTCTCTTTTTTCCATTTCTAATTATTGTGTGAACTTAGGCAAATCATTTTAACTGATCTTGATCCTCTTGTTTGTTTGTTTGTAGGGGGGGGGGGGCACCAGCGGCAGGGATTGGTGTAGAAATGACTTCTTAGGTCCCTTCCATATTCAGACTTGTGATCCTATGAATGGAAGGAAGGAAGGGAGGGAGGAAAAGGTGAGGGAAGAAACAAGAATTTATTAAGCACTTACTACATACCAGGCACTTTGCTAAGCACTGGGGACACCAATACAAGCAAAAAGAAAGACAATCCCTGCCCTCAAGGAGCTTACATTGTAATAGGGGAAGACAACACATAGAAGGGAGCTCAAGAGAGACTGGGTGGTGGAGGAAGAGGGGAGAAGAGGGCCATGATGTCTGGAGCAAGTCAGGACCAGCGCTGGCAGAAAAGCAAAGACAGGTTGACTTGGGCCCCTTCACAGAACGGAGGCTCCAGGAGGTGCTCACCAGGAGAAGGTGGTGAGCTGGACTTTTCCGTATTGAGTGAGCCATAGTAGGCTGTTCCAAGGCTGAAGACCTCAAGCACTAGGAAAAAGTTCTAGGATGAGTCAGCAGTAGAAAAGACATGATTGTGAAGTTTCAAGGAAGTCAAATATGTTAATTTCATAAAGGAAGCCTCATTCTTTTTGGGGAGAAATGAGTTAATATTTTTAAAAATCTATTTTTTTTTTACAGATCAAGGTTGAAGAATTCAGCTGTTACCTATTCTGAGCTGAACCTTTGCCTTTAGCCAACTGAAACAGGTCTATTTGTGTTTTCTTTATCCTTGTCATGATGCCCAGCATTCCCATTTCTTCAGTCCACCAGTACTCATTGACTATCTGCTATGTGATAAGTATTGTTCTGGCTTCCCTGGAGGATACAAAATAATAGAAATAACTAGTGTTTATGTAGTGCTTTTTAAGGTTTACAAATATTTTGTCATTTGATCCTACCAACAACCCTGTATAGTAGGTGTTTTTGTTATCTGCATTTTACAGATCAGGTAACTGAGGTTGAGGGAGAAGGTTAGGTGACTTGCCCAGGGTCACACATCTAGGGAACAAAATTTCAACTCAGTTCTTCCTGATTCCAAGTCCAGCACTCTACCCACTGTGCTGCCTAAAAGTAAGGCCCTTGTTCCCCAGAAACTTAATAGTCTAGCTGGGGAAGTGGGACTGACCCAAATGAAATAACCTTAGGACCAATCAAGAGCCAAACTGTATATTAAAACAAACCATAATTGTAATAAGAATTCAGAGCAAGGAGAAGGCAATGTGGGCTGGAGAAATTGGAGAGGGCTTTATGGAATTCATTGAAGGATGGATGTGATTCATATAGGCAGGGTGGGAAGATTGGATCCTTTATTGGAGCCCTCATTGGCTTTTGTTAGAATTAACACGGATCAGATGCTCAGGTGTGTGAGATAGGGGAACAGCTCATTAGGGCTCAGGCCCACATGGAATCATTCTTTAGTGAACAGTTAAAGATAGTTGATGTCTATGTGCTCCAAAAAAAGGACCCTGGGGGTGGTGGAAGACACTGCTCTAGATACAATTTAACTGTCAGCAAAGTGTAGGAGGGTAGATGAGTTAGTCAGCTGCTTCATTGGATGCCGAGTGTGCACCATATGGTAAAGAGGTCAAGACTATTTATGTGGTGTGATATCTACCACTACTGGAGTCACTGGGGAAGGTGTTGGTGATCTCATCAGGTGATAGGATCTGGATAAGAAAGGGCCAGAATAATATTGTTGGGAAATATTTTTAGTTCCAGAATCAAGGTAGGTAAGTAGACCGCTTTCCTTCTTTCTTTTTAGCGCTCAGTAACTTGGGAATTCAGTATTTAAGTAACAAATGATGATGCTTCTTCACCATCACTATCATCTTGGGTGCCAGGGGAAACCTGATATTGATACAGCCCTGCAAAACATTCATGAGGTGGCCCCTAGGCCCTGGTTTGTGAGTGGTGGAAAACAAAACAAACAAATCCAAACAAAAATCCACTAAGACAGTGCCTGATTTTAGGTAGCCTTTATGGTCTAGTAGATGATGAGGTATGAATAAGTAAGATGCAAAGTGAGTGCCACAAGAGAGGTACCCACAAGTTGCTATAGGAGTTCAAAGAAGAGACCTTCTGGTGAAGGGCAGGGATCGGGAAAGGTTATGTAGAGAAGGTGGCAATTGAGTTAGGTCTTGAAGGATCAGCAGGAATTCAACAAGGTAGAGCTGACCAACCAAGCTAATTCAGCTAGGTTGAATTGGCCAAATAGCACCCAAGCTTTTCATGCTTTCAGTATTATTCTGGCCAACTGCAGTACAGGGGAAAGGACATTATTCTTTAGGAGGCAGAAGAGCTGGGTTGAAATTCCACTTCTGATACTTACTACTTGTGTGGTTTTGGGCAACCACTGAACCTCATTGGGTTTTAATTTCCTCATCTGTAAAAGTAGAGGTTTAGACTTAATTGCGGGCAGCTAGGTGGCACATTGGCTAGAGCATGGGGCCTGAAGTCAGGACGACTCATCTTCCTGAGTTCAAGTGGCTTCAGACACTGACTAGCTGTGTGATCCTGAGCAAGTCACTTAACCCTGTTTGCCTCAATTTCCTCATCTGTGAAATGAACTGGAGAAGAAAATAGCAAACCACTCTAGTATCTTTGCAAGAAAACCTCAAATGGGGTCACAAAGAGTCAGATATGACTGAAACGACTGAACAACAACAGACTTGATGGGCTCTGAGGTTCCTTTCACCTCTGGACCTCTGTTCTGAGGCCCTCGACCAGAAACTTCTGTACCACAAAAATCTGCATCCAAAGGTATTAGAGGGGGTCAGTTATCTTTCTAAATAGCATCTCATCTTTCCTTATTGATTTGAGCCCATGTATTTCCTAGGGTCTCTCAAGCTGCTGCCTTATATTTATTCTTGGTAACAGATTTATCTGTTTTGTAAGTTAATCTTTTTTCCCCCAAACAAAGCCCTGCAAAACCCCCTTTTGAGTCCTGAGACTTACCTCAGAAAAGCAGAGGTCAGTGGCCCTCTGGTGCTCCTGTGTCCTGCATACTAATGAGGGGGTTGACCTCCAAAGCTTTCAAAGTCTCATTATGTGGGGTCACTTCCTCATTGACTCTTATTTATAAATGATAAATTCAGTCTTCTGCTTCTTAGCATGTGTAACACACTACATTTCCCTTCTGCTGCACATCCCCAGGTGGGGAAGGCCTGAATCAGCAGATCCTTGGCAGGAGAAGTAAGTGGCTATTGTGTGTGAGAGTTAGCAGTTAGGATGAGATATCATTTGTCCAGAAGGAAGGTGGCAGGAGCCACACTGCCCTCCTGGAATAACTAACCTTCAGAAAGGGTTTCCAGAGAGAATGCTGTTGGAGTCCATACACTGCTGCCATTTTGGCCCAGTATTCAGTCCATGTGGGGCTGCCTGGAGGGCTCAGCCCAGATGCTATAGGATAATAGGGATTATTTGGCTGCTGATTATACTGATTTGGTGTCTGAACCAGGAACTCACAACAGGATTAATCTCACTATATAATTAAGGAAAGGAAAGCAGCATTAAAGTACCGTCTGCCTCCTCCAGTCCTCAAGCTCCCCATGAAGGCCTTTGTTTCCCAATCTAAAACTGCATGTGCCAAACCATAAACCCAGGGAAGGCCATTTACTTCAATTACCATGGAAGGTTCTAAATGTTTTCCTTCCAAGGTAAGGACTCTATCCCCAAAGCCCTTTAGTTTTCAGATTTTGGAAACACTCAGAAATCATAGTATCCTGAAAGAAAGGTCAGAAATACATTTTTCTTTTTTTTTTTTAAATAACCTGGATATAGAGTGATAATCTTTGCCTAGTTTTTGGGAGCATTTTCCTGTTCGAGCTTTTGCTATTGACAGAAGTAATGCCACTGTATTAGCCAGCACTATCTCTGGCAAACTCCATGGCCTTCACAGATGCTGTCTCTTTTGTCCTTTCAAGAGTCTTGTGAGGCAGGGAGCAGGTGGAAGTTAGTTGTGTCCTTTTTTCTCACTTTGAAGAGAATATAGAGAGAGATAATTACTTGGCTATAGTTACTTAGTAAGTCAGTGACATATTCAGGAATACACTCTAGCTTTTCTTTTAATTAGCTCTTTTGCACATTGGAAATGGACATGTTGCTTATTTTCCTAAATATACATCAATTCAATAGATATCAAGCAGCCACCTCTTGAAAGACATGGTAAGGCAGTTACGTGGGTGTAGTGGATAGAGTGCCTGGCCTGGAGTAAGGCAGACTCATCTTGCTGAGTTCAAATCTGACCTTAGACGCTTACTAGTTGTGACACCCTGGGCAAGTTACTTTCGATTTCCTCATCTGTAAAATTATCTGGAGAAGGAAATGGCAAATAATACCAGGACCCTTGCCAAGAAAACCCCAAATGGGGTCATGAAGAGTCAGACACGACTGAACAATAACAACGACAGACATCGTATTAAATGCTAAGGATACAAGGATGAAATAAGATGCATTAGGGCATAAAGCGTACGCAGAAACGACCGTGATGTGAAGCAGAATGTGATACTGGCAAAGAGGTATCAACAGACCTGAGAAACTTGAGAAGAAACATCTTACTTTCAACTAGGCAGAATCAAAGAAGGCTTTGAGGAGAGAGTGGATTTAACCTGAAGGAGAAGGTGAATTTCTACAGACAGTTAATAGGGTCAGAGCTGTAGAGCTGGACGGTCACCTTGGAGGCAGTGAGTTGGTATAATGGTAACAGTGCTAGATTTGGTATTAAGTACCCTAGGTTCAAATCCTACCTACGACACTTCACTTACTGCCTGTGTGGCCCTAGGTAAGTCATGTGCCATCCCCAGGCCGCTGTTTTCTCCCCTCTAAAATGAAAAGATTGGATTAGATGGCCTCTGAGTTCCCTTCCAGTTCTCTGTGATCCTATGATTTCATTCAATCTCCTCATTTTACAGTTTAGAAAATGGGGCCTGGACAGGTAAGGTAGCTTGTCAAAGGTCATTTCGGTGGCAAGTGACAGAGAACCACAATTTGAACCTGTAGCTACAATTCCAGAGCTCTTTCAACTAGACCAGATTTGGCATGAGTCCATTCCAGATGTGGGAGATAGTGTGATCAAAGGCATATAGAAGAAAGAGCAAGAGAGGAAGGAACATTCCATTCATTTCAATAAACATTAATTAAGCACGTACTATGTGCCAGGCACTGTGCTAAGCACTGGGGATACAAAAAGAGGCAAAAGGCAGTCCCTGCCCTCAAGGAGCTTACAATCTAATAGGGGAGAGAACATACAAACAAATATATACAAAGCAGGATAAATATGTTGTTGTTGTCAAGTCATTTTTCAGTCATGTTTGACTCTCTGTGACCCCATTTGGGGTTTTCTTCGCAGAGATACTAGACTGGTTTGCCATTTCCTTCTCCAGCTCATTTTACAGATAAGGAACTGAGGCAAATAGGGTTGAGTGACTTGCCCAGGGTTATACATCTGAGGCCAGATTTGAAGCCATGAAAATAAATCTTTCTGACTCCAGGCGTGGCACTTTATCTACTGTTCTGCCTAGCTGCCCTACAAGATAAGTAGGCAGTAATTAAGAGAACATGTAGTGATGAGTAACATAGGTTGACTGGACCATGGAATATGTGAAGGAAGTAGTTAAAGATGGGTTAGATACAAATTGTTAGGGGGTCATTAAATGTCAGCCTAGAGCAAAGGTTCTTAACCTTTTTTACATCATGGACCCCTTTGCTGGTCTGGTAATTCCTTTGAATCCTTTCTCAGAATATTTTTAAAAGTTTAAAATAAAATACATTAGTTACAAAGGAAATAAATTATGTTGATATATAGTTACTTAAAAAAACAACCAAAAAGAAGAGTTCATATACTCCCAGGTTAAGAACTCCTGAGCTAATATATATATATATATATATATATATATATTTTTTTTTTTAAATATAAAGCTATCATCTTTCAGGCCCAGATTGCTGAAGGGTTCTGTATACAAATAAAATTGGTGGATGGGAGAGAATTTGGAAAGTTTTGTTTTTTCTTCTTTTTTGTTCTCTTTTCCTTGGTTGTATTATGATCAGATGGAAAATTCATAGAGAAAATTCATGGGTAGAAGAAGTCAACTTAGAGTTAAGGAAGGAAGGAAAGAAACATTTATTAAGTGGTTTCGGGAAGCCATGAGTTTAAATCCAGCCTTAGACACTAACTAGCTGTGTGGTACTGGGCAGTAACTTAACCTCTCAGCCTCAATTTCCTCAACGGTAAAATGGAGATAATAATAGCACCTACTTCATAGGGTTTTTTGAGGGTGAAATGAGATATGACTTATAGAGTGCTTAGCAAAGTGCCTGGCACATAGTAGGCACTTAATTAATATTTCTTTCCTTCCTTCCTTCCTTAACTCTAAGCTGACTTCTTCTACCCATGAATTTTCTCTATGGATTTTCCATCTGACCCCTGTTTAATTGTCCTTGCTGTAAAGGAGAAGATGTGATTTCTTTACTGCCATATTACAGCCAAGGAAAAGTGATACTATGAGATAGACATCTCTGGTGCTCTGTTGATTGGGAATAGAGGCAGTGAAAATCACTGGAAGGAATTTTACAAAATTGTCTGAAAGAGGGGAGTAGCTGGAAAGAAATTCATGACCAAACCCTCTGAAAATAACTTGATGACTTATTCTTCAGAAATAAAAATTTTACCCTTTTTTGTATGTGTTTAAACATCAATGTATGACCTCTTCCTGTGCAGGGCCTAATGATAACAATGATAATTACTAATTATATAATGCTTTAAGGTTTGCAAAATGCATTTCATATATTAATTCATTGGATCCTTATTGCAACCTTATGAGGTAGGTGCTATTAATATTGCCATTTTACTGATAAGAAAACTGAGGCTCACGGAGATGAAGTGACTTGCCCAGGGCCACAGAACTAGAAAGTCATTACTTTCAGTATTCAAACTCAGTTCTTCTTTGCTCCCCATGTTGTTTGATTCCATTCTGAATAGTTGTTGCTCATCAGAATGAGAATGTTGACTCATTTACCCCAAATCAACTCTCTCCTGTTGCTGAATTATGTTGATTCTTATATTTGGGTGAGGATTTGGGTTGATTCTTATGATCTGAGTGGGTTTGTGGCAGCTCCTTCAGGCAGCTGACCCTTGGTAATCCCTTACATTCCAGGACTTTTCCCTATTATTGAGCATGTTCACATAGCTCAGCTACCAGCATAGCCTTACACCTGCATACAAGTTTAGAGATCTTCAACTCCAGCTTCCTCATTTTACGCATGAGAAACTCAGAGGGTCAAAGGAACTTGTCTAAAGTCACACAGGTAGTTAATGGCAGAACTCAGGCTCTCTTTACCCTTCTACTGTATCATACCATGGCATTCCTTTTCTTTAATCTGAGAAAAAAATCTAAGGCATATCTAATTTGAGACTCAGTGAGCTTTGAAGGGAAATGAACTGAATTTAATTGTCATATCCAATCAGAGGTATCTTCTCTCTCTGTCTCTCCATCTCTCTATCTCACTCTGTTTCCTTCTCTCTTTCTCTATCTCCATCTCATCTCTTTCTGTCTCTGTCTCATCTCTTCATCTCTCTCACTGTCTTTCCATCTCTCTCCATCTCTCTGTCTCTTTGTCTCTGTTACTCTGTTTCTGTCTCTCTCAATTTCTTTATCTGTCTCCATCTCTCCATCACTGTCTCTGTCTCCATCTTTCTCTCTCTCATAATGTCTCTCCATCTCTCTGTCTCTGTTTCTCCATTTCTGTCTCTCTCTCCATCTCTTTGTCTCACTCTGTCTCTGTTTCCTTCTCTCTTTCTCTGTCTCCATCTCCTCTCTCTCTGTCTCTGTCTCATCTCTCTGTCTCTCTCCCACCATCTTTCCATCTCTCCATCTCTCTGTCTCTTTGTCTCCATCTCTCTGTTTCTGTCTGTCTCTCCATTTCTTTGTCTGTCTCCATCTTTCCATCTCTCTCTGTCTCTGTCTTCATCTTTCTGTCTCTCTCTCATAATGTCTGTCCATCTCTCTGTCTCTGTTTCTCCGTTTTTGTCTGTCTCTATCTCTCTGTCTCTGTCTGTCTGTCTGTCTGTCTCTCATTGTTTTTATTGTTTTAAAGACTTCCCCATGATAAGTAAGGAGGGCAGAGGGAAGCAGTACAGGAATCCAGTATAAAATTCTGAAAACAGGCAGCTGGTTAGAATAAAAACCAGGACCAGAGCCAAGGGTACAGTAGTTGTGGGTCCTGGGGCTAATCCTCTCAGCTTTGCTGGCCAAGAAAGGAGAATGAAGGCAGATCTGGAACCTCTTGCTGGAATTGGCATGGTGGAGATTACCCAGAGAGGGAACCATGGAGGCCTGGCTATGTGATTCTAGGCCAATAGGTCCAGTTGCCAGTTTAGGACAAAACTGGCAAAGATAACTTCACTGGGAAGAGCTGAGCCAACTATTGCAATACAAATGGAGGATTTTCTTTAGTCTTCACCACCAAAATCAAAAGGTATAGAAAGGGAACCTCTAAAGACTGCATCACTGGACTTGAAGTCAGGAAGACCTGGGTTCAAATGCGACCTCAACTGCATGACAGTGGCTTATCCACTTTCACTTAACTTCTCTCATCCTCAGTTTCCTCATCTTTAAAATGGAATCATAATGTCACCTGCCTCACAGTGTTGTCATGAGGGTCAGGTGAGATAACATGTTTATGCTCTGTAAACTTTAAAGGACTATTCAAGTGCCACTTCAAAGCAGCATTTCCAAGTGCATCAACCACACCTGCACAGTCAGGTGACCCTCTTTCTGCCACTGTCACTGCTAACACATTTTGTACAAGGGTGGATTTATCTTCTCAGTTACCCATGAGAAAAGAAATTCTAGTCAAAGCATCTGTGTGTCCGAGCCCTGTCCTTCCACTTCTGTTCAGAAGAAGCAGATGGGCAGAAGTCAGTTACAGGTCAATTGACTGCAGAAGGCAGTGTGTCATCAATCAGAGTGCAGGGGCCCTGCCTAGGAGGTCAGTGTCTCCTTTCTCAGTACCTTTCCTTCAGTTCATCTTAGGTAGATGCTGACAGGAGACTTGCCTGACACCTCCTTCTGTCTTAGGGAGAGTTAGCCTGCCTTTGGTTCTCTGTAATATGGTGCTTTATCACTTACATCCCAGGCAGAGGGTCATTTCCTCATTGCTTGAGCTATATTATGGAGCCTTACTCTTTGGAGAGCTATTAAGAATAGGGCCAAGATCCATTGATCGTAGACTCAGTTTCTCAAAGTGCAATTCTAGGTAGTGGGTCAATGACTTCCTAAGCTTGGTGAAGCCCGGGTGGTAGGTCTATGCGATACACAACATAGAAGGCTCTGGTGACTTCAGGTAGGCACAGGGAACTTAGGAGCATTAAAAGCACCAAGAACTATAGAGTGTTTCAGCTGGGAGAAACCTTAGAGATGCTCTAGTGTAGGGGCTCTTAATCTAAGTGCTGGAGACACAAAAAAAGGCAAAAGACAGTTCCTGCTGTCAAGGAGCTCACAGTTTGATGGAGAAGACAATGTGCAAACAACTATGTACAAACAAGATATAGACGGGATCAAGTGGAAATAATCAATAAAGTTGTCATGAATTCCTTATGGATCCTTCAGAATGTTTTTAAATATACGAAGTGAAATACAGTACCAATTATGTTGAAATAAATAGATATTAAAATAAAAGTGAGTTTTTTTCCCATCCAAGTTCATGGACCCCTAGGTTAAGAATATCCTGCTATATTTTATATGTGAGGAAAATGGAGATCCAGAGAGGCTGGGAAGCAAAGTGACATAATGGAAGGAGTACTGCACCTTGAGTCACATGGGTTCAAATCCCACCACTGCCTCTTGATCCCTGTGACTTTGAGCAAGTCACTTGTAGCCTACACCAGGGCAGAACCAATATTGGGAAATACTTAACAAAATGAATAAAAATATAATAGAACACAAGATAATAATATGTGGTTTCCTAAGTCAATATGCAGTCCGCACAGATCCCTGTATATGGCTTAGTGGCTCCCATTTTCATTTGAGAGAGACACTGCTACTCTAGAAGATAGAAAAGAAATGGAGAATGCAGTATATGAGGGGAAGAGGGAAGGGAAGGCAATAGGAGTTTATAAAGCATTTGCTTTGTGCCAGGCACTGTGCTAAGTGCTTTCTTACAAATATTGTCTCATTTGATCTTCACAACAGCATTTCGAGGAAGGTGCTATTATTATCTCCATTTTACTGTTGAGGAGAGTGAGGCAAACAGAAGTTAAGGAACTTGTCCAGTGTCACATAGCTAGTAAGTATTTGGGCTCGGATTTGAACTCAGGTCTTCCTGACCATAGGCCCAGTCACCACCAGCTGCCTCATCTCTATCTGAAAAGAAATAATTATGCTTCTTCTGCTCGTCACCTGTCCAGTGTTGGACTATACCTCTTAGGGCAACTTAGAGCTGGAGGGGGCCTTACAGTTGTGAAAAATGATTATTAGTAACCAATATCTTGGAGATTCAGAGCTTCCCCCAGACCCCTCCTCCCAAGGTCCTGACTTTGAGCTCAGTTTTTCTTCAGAAAGACATTACTGATAATGAGATTACATTGATTCTCCTTATGCTGGTCAGCCCCCACCTAAGCTTGCTAGTAATTTAATCTAAGGGAGGGAAGGCCATTGTGTTCGAGTGGAGTTTGAGTGGAGACAAATCCTTTTGTCTAGATAGCCCAAATCTGAGGGGTGGTCTGATAAAAGAGGTATTTCCTCTGTGCAGGTGTGAAATGATAGTGAAGTGATATCAGCCCCACTTGAAAAGGTATATAAACTGTGCATTCTAACCCCAAAGTGAGCTCAGTTCCAGACTGGCTCCCCTGCATGGCCACATGCATGCTCAATTTGAAGGAAATAAACACTGATACAATGTAATCCTATTTGTAACTCTGTAGGTTGATATAAGTCACTGAGTCTCAACCCCTCATTTTACAGAGGAGGAAACAGGCCTTGGAAAGTTAAGTGATTTGCCCCAAATCACACAAAGAATAAGTAGTTGAGGTAGGATTATGAACCCAGGTCTAACTGACTCTCAAGTCTAATAACACTCTATCTACTACACCACACTGCCTCTTGTTTCTGATAGGTGATTCTGTAGGTCCCCCAGGGAGGGTACTTACGGATACTGAGGGTATCACAAATGGATATCACCTCTAAAAGGTCAGGATAAACATGTCCAGAAACTGGACTCTATGGATGACTATCACTTCTCCCTCTTTCTACTGATTGTGGAAGAATGTTGGTTACAAGACAGATACTGATGTGACCATTAGGGATTGGTCCACCCTATTGGACTTTCCATACTAACTCATTGACTGAGGAATATTTAGTTGTGGTAGTGACCTAAAGAGAAAGAGACATGGTCCTAGGTTAGGGATTGCCTTCTTAGACTTGGCACACCTGTGGTATCAGCCATCTTCTTACTGTGTAATGATACTGGTGGAGGAAGAAGGTAGATGAAGTGTTATTGCCAAAGCTAGATCTCAGAACTAGAGACCACTTCTCTCCTTCACCCTCAGCCAAACAGTGACCAATACATTGCCGGCTGGATCTGAGTATAGAGCACTTGATCCAAACCATGATGTGCCAATGTGACCCTGACATAACTCTGACCCTATGTAAAAGAACATTTGATTCTGTTACTTATACTCCACTCTGGTGAGTGTGGCCAGATTCCTAACCCATGGTGTTCTTCTTCCTTGAAAGTAGTTTGTCTTTTTCTCAGCCTGGAAAGAAGCTTCCTGTCTTTTTATAACTACTAGTGTTAGAATCTTTTGGACCCCTTTGGTTTTTCGATTTTTCTCTCCGGGAGGCAGGATGCCCATGGAATGAATTTTCTTTCCCTTCCCCAGTATACAATGTCTAAGGAGACTGTGGTCATTCTGTTTTCAGCGTCTAAACAGGCTCAGTCTTGGTAAAACTCTGCATATACTTAGACTAGGGTCCTGGGTGTGCATTTTAATTCACATCTCCAGGAAAGCAGCAGTCTACAGAACTTTAGTACCTGCTTTTTGACTGTAGAATAAGAATATTTTTTTAAGTACTAGAAGGGACCAGAACTATAATCTGTTTTGACTTTCCCAACTCCCATTTTGAAAATGAAGAAACTGAGGCCCCCAAAAATTGTGGAATTCCTAAGTTTGAGTGAAAGCCAGCAGTAGTAGCGCTCAGATCTCATGGTGCCAAGTCTCATGTTGTTTCTCTCTTTCTCTTTCTGTCTTCCTTTCTTTCTTCCTTCCTTTCTTTCTTTCTTTTCTTTCTTTCTTTATCTTTCTTTCTTTCTTTCTTTCTTTCTTTCTTTCTTTCGGCAGTTGGGGTTAAGTGATTTGCCGAGGATCACACAGCTAGTAACTAAGGCTGAATTTGAACTCGGGTCCTCCTGACTCCAGGGCCAGTGCTCTTTTCACTATGCCACATAGCTGCCCCTCTTATGCTCTTGCAATCAAACCAACTTCTTCCCTATCCCCTTCATATGAGGTGTTTGGGGTTTTTTTAATATAGGCTCTTAACTTGGCATATGGAAGTGATGGGTTTTACTTTCCACTCTCTGGGGGCAGTACCTAATAGAATGAATTTTCTTTGATAAGTTCTCAAAAAACATATTTTTTTTGGATGAATGGAAATACAATTGAGGCCCAGAGCACTATAGTTTCAGTATGGACTGTTGTTTTATGGGGTATGAAACCAACTTACAAGTAGTCAAAGAGAAGGGAGTCTCTCCTTTTCTTTTTCCTTTTCTTTTTGGTATTTGCTCCATGCTCCTTGGGACCTACCACCTGCTCATTAGTATACATACCCCTTCTGATTTGGGCTCTTGTTGAACTCACTTTTCACAAAGTAAACATCTGCTAACTGCCACTTTTCTTTCTCTGCCTCATGACAAATAGTACACTTGGTTGCAGAGAAGAATTATAATAGGGGTTTGAGAACTGACATTCTTGGATTTATAAGTTCAGAGGGACCGGCATTCCCTCACTGTCCTCTCATAGCTATTTAAACTATCATGATATTTGAGCCAGAAGGGGGATTTGAGTCATACCCATGAGTTTTCAAAGAGACACCTATAACCTCCAAGGCAACGGACTGAGAGGAAGACGTGAGGAGAAATCACTTCCCAGCCCCATCCTTAATGAGACAAGCTGCAAGGTATTAGTGGCAAAGGGATGACAAGTGACAGAAGACACTGAAAGGAGAAACTAAAAGAGGGATGGAATTGCAGCAGCAAAGGGAGAGATTGAAATAGGCCATTGGGCCTATGCAGGAATCCGGGGAGAGAGGAATTGGGCTGAAGCTACTGGTTGTCCTCAATCTCTTCAAGGACAGGCTGAAGTTCAAAGAAAAGATCTGCTCCTTCCTAGATTCCCATCCCCTCCCCCATCCAGTAACAGTCACTAATATATTCAGCCTTGATTCTTTTGCTTGTGTCATAATAACCTAATCTTGTGTCAAATATACAGATGGAAGGGAGTTATAAACACAA
The DNA here is from genome assembly GCF_900497805.2 of Vombatus ursinus. NCBI lineage: Eukaryota > Metazoa > Chordata > Mammalia > Diprotodontia > Vombatidae > Vombatus > Vombatus ursinus. The sequence continues at coordinate 2,975,309 of NW_020954576.1, forward strand.
AGCTCTGAATGTTAGGAATTTTTCTGACTGGGGGCTCTGTGGTATTATAATTGTCCTATTAATTTTCATTTGATATGAAAGCATAAAATAGCGATGGAGGGGATCATGTGGACCTAAGGGCCATCATATTGGCCTGTAAGCTCAAAACAAAAGAAAAACAAAGTCGTGGTTGTAACATGGTGAGGTCAACAGTCTTTAGAGAGGAGGAAAGGACAAAGCCTGGAAAGACTTTCGCTCAACCCCTACCTAACAAGAAGGAAGGAGCAGAAAGGATTGAGGATTGTCTGGTCAACTCTCCGACCCCTAATGACACCCATCCCTGTTAATAATGTCTATGATGGATGAAGAGTATGAGCAAGTATTTGACCATCGTTTTAAAATGTCAGGTCTCTGTTGTGTTTCAGACCTACTTTTCAATTGTTCTCAGACAGTCCCTACAACTTTTCAAACATTTCATCTTTGTTTGTTGTTATTGTTGTTTTTCTTAGACTAACAAAGAATTGGGGAGGGAAGGAGCTCTTTCCCTCTATTATAGAAATAGATTAGAACTCCTTGGATCTCTCTTTGGATGTTCTATTTGAGTCCAAAAGAATCATTTTTATGATGAATGCAATCTATTAGTAAATATTTGTTAAGCACATATTATAGGTCAGACACTGGGGATACAAATATAAAATTGTAAATCCATGTCCTCAAGGACTTACATTCTATTGGGGGTTATACAAAGTACAATGTGTATGTGTGTGTGTGTGTGTGTGCGTGTGCGCGCACATGTGTGCGTGCATGTGCCTGCGCAAAATAGGCCCAGACACAACTTTTTTTCTCCCACCCACAAGGTGAGAAAGTTTTACCTAAAAGAAGATAAAGCTGCCCCCGAGTCCTGATTGGTCTCAACTTACTTCCCTACCCCTCCAACCAATAGGAGGTAAGGTCAGAACAAAGCTGTTCCTAGGACCTGATTCGCCCCAGATTGCCTGAAATAGCTTCTTTGTGATCTAGGAGCATTAAAAGTCCCAGCCATGTGGAATCTGGGCCTCTCAGACTTGGGAGTCTAAGACCATACTAGTTGCCATACCCTGCTGACCCACTGACTAGATGAGTTCCCAGATAGAGGTGTAGCAGGTCATCTCCAAAGAAGTTACCATTGTTGTGTATCCTTGCCGTGTTGGGGCAAAGTAAACCTCCTTCAGGTAATTGTCAAATGACTTATGAGTACCTCATGTTATCCCAACATTAAACCTGAAGAAGAGAGTGCTGACATTAGAGTTGCACCTCCAACAATATAAAATAGAAGCCATATAATATGGGGAGGAAGTTATTAGTATCTGTGGGAAGCAGGAAAAGTTTCATGCGGAAGGGGACTCTTACGCCAAGTCATGAGCAAAAGTAGGGATATTAAGAGGGCGCGGCAAAGAGGGAGTACATTCTAGGCATACTGAGGATGGTAGAAGGGACAGGCTGTGTAAAGGTGTGGAGATGGGTAGTGTACTGAGAAGCATGAGAAGCTTTGAGAGGGCCAGGCTGATTGGAATATAGAATACATGATGGGGAGTAGTGTCTGATAAGCCTAAAAAGGTATTTTAGGGAAAGGTTATAAATGCCTTTAAATGCCAAATGAAAGAGTTTATATTTATTTCTAGGAGCAATAAGAAGCGATTTAAATGTGTTGAGTGAGGGGAAGTGACATGGTCAGACCTATGATTGTGGAATATCACTGTGGAAGCTGTGTAGGGGCTAGATTGGAGTGGGGAAAGATGGCAGGGAAATTGAATAGGAAGTTGTTGCAGTGGTCCAGATGTGAAGAGATAGTGGCCTAAACTAATGTGGTAGTTGTGTACTCACACAACTCCTAACTACTAGTAACTACAGCGAACTAGTGAGGAGACTACTAACTAATAGTAACTACAACTAACTAGTGAGGAGACAAAGGTAAGAAATGTTGTGAAGGTAGAAATGACCTGATTTGACTGCTGATTAGATATATGCAGTAAGGAAGAGAGAGAAGTTGACAGTCACTGAGATTGTGAACCTGGATAACTGGAAGGATGGTAGGACCCTTGACAGAAATAGGGAAGGTTAGAAGAGGGTAGATTGGGGAGGTAGGGATGAGGAATGAATTCTATAGTTTGAGATAATTATGGGACATCCAATTTGAAATACACATTAGGCAATTGGTCATGTGAGAGTGGATTTCAGATAAAAGTTGGATACATAGACACATACACTTATGTATGTATGTATGTATGTATGTATGTAGGCATATATATCTGGGAACCAAGAAAATAAAGATGGGAAAAGTATGTGAGATGATGAGGTTACCAAATAACAGAAGGTAATGAGAGAAGAGAAAAGATCTAGCATTGAGCCTTGATATATACCTACAGTTAGAGGATAGGACATGGAAATGATGGTAGTGGTGGTGATGATGATAATGATGATGATGATAATGATAATGATGATAATGATGATGCAGAAAAGGGGATTAAGAATTGGTTAGAGAAGTGGGAAAAATCCAGGAGATAGAAGTGTCTGGAAAACCCAGAGAGGAGAGATTATCTAGGAGAAAAAGATAATCAGCAGTGTAAATAATGTAGAGAAGTCAAGAAAGATAAGTCTGGTTGAGAATGGAAGGGAGAGATAAAGGACAATGGTTAGAAGGGATGGTAGGTCTGGTCATGATTTTTTTTTTTACATATAGGGAAGATTTGGATCTTTTCTTAGGCAGAAGAGATGGAGCGAGTAGTTAGGAAGAGATTGAAGACTGGCTTGGGGGAAGTATTAAGGGAACTGAGGAGATAGAAGGGAAAAGATAGAATCAATCATATGAAAAAGGGTGATGAGAAGAGTCTCCTCCTAATGAGAGACTGGACTAAACAGGAAGAAATGGAGGAAGGTGATGTCAAGGGGATATGAGATGTAGGAAAAGGGAGAAAAGGCAGCTTACAGTGAATAGTCTCTATTTTCTCAGTAAAATATGAGGCCAGGTGTCACTTGGTAGGGAGGCTTGAAAAGAAAAGAGAAGGTTTGGAACAGTTGTGGCAAATGATATTCCCCTACACACACATACATACATACACATCACCATATACATTTGGAAAACTAAGGAAAACAGAAGGAGGTAAATGGAAGAACAGGAAGAAATTAAGAAATATTTGAAGATAAATATTTTAAAACATAAATGCCAAAGGTCTAGCCACCTTTTTGAAGTTGCATATCAAATTATCACTTATTCATATCCTGGGGTGAATAGCAGTTTACATGGGGGTCATTGAAACCACCAAGGAAGCATATTTCTCAGAGTACCAGGGACTGGGTCCCTTGTCCTACCCCCAGCCCCCAGACATCAATCCTACCACCTGTTATTCTACCTTTTATTGCATTGTTCCTTTGAGTCTTGAAGACCTTCTGGTCTCTTGAAGTTTTACCCTAAGTCCTTCTCAGCTGAGATCTTAGTCACCAGGAAAGCTCAGAAAAGACAAGTGATGATACAGTGCATAAATTCCTTTCCTTACTAACCCCAGGTACTATCCTCACTTTGCAGAGAAGAAAGCAGGGGGCCAAGAAAATTGACATGATTTATCTGAAGTCATACAGCAAGTGTACTTGGAGCTAGGACTCAAGGCAGCAAGGAGACTGAATAGAGCTTGAAGTCAGAAAGAACTGAGTTCAAAGCCTGCCTCAGATCCTTATTAGCCCTGTGACCCTAGGCAAGTGTCTTAACCACTCTGTGCCTCAGTTTCCCCATTTGAGAAATAACAGTAGCTCCTTGCTTACAGGGTTTTTGTGAGGATCAAATGAAATCATAGGGAAAGCACTTTGCAAACCCTACAGTGCTGTATAAATAAAATGCTAGGTAGCACTAAGCTCAACTCTTCTGGCCCTGTCCTCTTTCTACTAGACACTGTTGCTACCCATGGGACATGCATCTTCGAGGAAGAAGGGAAAGACAAGCCTGGAGGAATGACAAGACTGTGTTGGGGAGCAGGGGAAGCCAAAGACAAGCACTTCCTGCTACACAGTTTTGCTTAGTCTCTTCTACCCAATCTCTGCTTCAATACTACTAAAAAAAAAATCAAAGGATCCCATTGAAAGTGGGAGTTGGGAAAGTAAAATACTCACCATTTTCTCTGCCACTTAGTCAATGTTAACAGAGAACAACCCCATTTCTTTGAGGAATATGTGAAATAATTAGGATTTATGAGGTGACTTACTTGTCTTATATCTTATGTTCACCCCAATTTGGAGAACTCCTATTTGAGATAGGAGACAATGGGAGGTGGTTGCCTCCAGTGTAATAATACATAGTATTTAGATGGTACCTTTCCTCCCAGGAGCAAATAAGTTATTTATTATGAAATCAGAGCACATTAGTGAGTTACCGGTGGGGAAGGCGTTTATCATGCATTTATTAGGTATGATTTACAGAGTTTTGTGTCTTGTAATAGCTTTCAATTTTGATTAGTCACTTCTGTTTGTTGGCTTTATGTGTGCCGATCATGAATAGTCGTGTGTGTGCTTTGCAATTGACCTTTCTAGCTGAGTAATGCATTCATAGGAAGGGAATCTGGGGGGGGGGGCCAAGGCGTGGGGAACAGAAACAGAAAGCAACTGCTTTCTAAACATGTCCACAATCCAATCTGACCCAGGTAATTAGATTTGTCGGAAAGAAGTAGAATGCCTAGTGATGCCTTTCTGTTCACTGCTCCCTAGACTGTCATCATAGAAAGGCAGTTACCAAGCTTGCCAGGGATGGTTCTCTTGAAGTGGGACAGCTGAATTGGGAGAGAGCCTGGCTATCCCTCATGGGGCTGGGGCGTATCAGTTGAGTGCAATTCACTGTGATGACAACAGGCTGAGCACTCTTCCTGAATGGAAAGCTTTCTCCATGTAGGATCATGGGAGCATAGATTTAGAGAGCAGAGGTCATCCAGTAAAATCCCCTCAGTCTACACATAAGGAAACTGAAAGCCAGAGAGGGTAAGAGATTGTGCCAGGGTCACACAGGCAAAGAGTAGCTGAGCTGGGGTTTGAGGTCAGGTTATCTAAATTCAGTACTCTTTCCAACATACATTGCTGCCTCAGGCCTTTCTTTCCTGTAATCCTGGGCCAATCCAATGTGAAAAAAGACAGTTGGGTAAGAGCAGGCAGTCTTAACGTAGGGTCTGTGAACTTAAATTTTTTTTCCTTGTAACTATATTTCATTATGATTGGTTTCCTTGGTAACCCTCTGTTATTTCATGCATTTAAAAATATTATTATAAGTTTCACCAAAGAGATCCACGACACACATGCAAAGATTAAACACTCCTGGGTTAAGGTTTTCACTCTTTTAAGGCCCCAGGCAGTTGCCTTATCAATTCATCAACAAACTGTGGAAAGGATGCTGGTCTCATAGGCAGAAGCGTTGGGTTTGAATCTTGACATGTCTACTTCCTACCAAAGTGACTGTCACTTAAACCTTTCTAGGCCTCAGTTTCCCCATCTGTAAAACTGGGACAATAATAGTTTACTTTATTAGGGATGTGCTGAGGATGAGCAAGTTGTTAGATCTCTCTCAGATTCTGCTTCCTCATCTGCAAAGTAAAGATAGTATTGCTTATGCTACCTGACTGCCAGGATTATTATGAGAAGCACAAGCATTATCATCGTCTTTTCTGAGCTCTTCCTTGATGACTATAGAAATCTAAGCACTTTATTTAATGCCTATTATGTGCAAGGTATCCCTCTTGTTTAGGGGTTCTTAACCTTTTTTTATTTGTGCTAGATCCCATGAACTCCTCAGAATTTTAAATAAATAAAATACATAAGATTACATAGAAAATCAATTATATTAAAGTAAAAATTTAATTGTTTTCCCATCCAAATTCACAGACCCCTTGAGATCTAGCTGTCCCCCATGCCTGGAAAGCCCTCCCTCCTCCTCTCTGACCACTGACCTCCCTGGCTTCCTTTAAGTCCCAACTGAAATCCTGCCTCCTCCAGAAAGCCTTCTCTAACCCCTCTTAATTCCAATGCCTTCCCTTTGTTAATCATTTCCTGTTTATCCTGAATGTAACTTACCTTGTCAATATTTGTTTGCATATTGTCTCCCTCCTTAGGGAGCTCCTTGAGGTCAGGGAGTGTCTTTTGCCTCTTTTTGCTTAGCACAGTGTCTTGCACAAGGTAGGCAATACATATTAATACATATTTACTGAATTTAATTGAATCTATCTGATCTGATCTATAGCACCTCTTCCTGTGGACTTTAGGTGAAGAACCCTTGCTCTGTTTGCTGAGGTCACAAAGAAAAATGAAAATTCCGGTAGCACAAATAAGAGAACTATATGACTCATAATACAAAGTAGACCAAAAGGAAGACCAATTTCTAGCTTAGCACTTGCCAGAAAGGTGGTTTCTAGGCCTGGCTATGGATCCTTGCTGTGCTTTGGGTCACAAGGAAGTACTGCCCAGTGTAGCATTAGTGTGAAAAGAAGAGGAAGTAAAAAATAATGAGTAATATTTGCCTTATCAATATCTTCTTTGTGCTAAAAACAATGAATAATTAACCCACCATGTTGAAACTACAACTAAAAACTTAGAAAGAAAATTATGTTGCAATGAAATGGTGGCAAATAGAATGGCTTTTATGTTGAAGTGTATAAATGTGGCACCCTCCCCTCCCCCCATATAAAAAGCTTGAAACATCAGTCTTATGAGTCTGATGTGGTTCAAGACAGATGAAACTGAATCTCATCATTGAAATTATAGAATATAGTCTCAGAGCTTTGAAAGGGGCTGGACTGAGTGACTGGAAAGATGTTGGTAGCCTCAACGTAAGTAGGGGCATAAGGAAGAGGGATGGGTTTGAGAGGAAAGCTAATGGGCTCTAGTGAGATGCCTATGGAATTTCCAGGTGGAGATGTCTAATAGGCAAATGTCACCATTTCCTGTGGAAGTTTAACAGATAGAATTGGTTGCCAAAACAAGGAGAGCAAAAGAGCCTAGAAACCACTTCAATTAGTCAATAAACATTTAAGTGCCTACTATGTACCAGGTGCTGTGCTAAGTGTTGGGAATACAAAAAGAAACAAAAACAGTCCCTACCCTCAAGGAATTTACAATCTAATGGGAGAGACAACATACAAACAAATATATACAAAGCGAGGTACATACAGGATAAATAGGAAATAATTAAAAGAGGGAGGACACTGGAATTAAGAGGGGTCAAGGAAGGCTTCCTCTAGGAGGTGGGATTTTAGTTGGGACTTTAGGGAAACCAGGGAGGTTAATAGGCAAAGCAGGGGAGGGAGAGTTTTCCAGGCACAGGGGACAGCAGGAGAAAATGCTCAAAGGTGAGAGATGGCTGCAGTGTCTTGTTCATGGTACACCAGGAAGGCTTGTGTCACTGGATCAAAGAGTGCATTTTAGAGAGTGAGGTAGAAAGGAGGAGGCTATGAACAGCTTTGAATGCCAAATAGAGTATTTTGTATTCGCTCCTTGAGGCAATAAGGAACCACTGGAATTTATTGTGGTGAAGGGGTGACATGATCAAACCTGTTCTTTAGGAAAATTTTCTTAGTGGCCAAATGGAGAAGAGATTGAAGTGGGAGAGACTTGGAGAAGGGAGACCCACCAGGAGGCTATTCATTTTCTTGGGAATATCTGGCAATTTTTAGAGAGGTGGTGTTGTTTGTCCTTCGTTTTTTGCTAAAAGTCCAATGCTCTTTCTTTAGTGATATATTAATGAATAAAGAACTGAAACTGGCAGTTAAGTAGAGTGATAGAGAACTAGGTGAGGTTTGAGCAGTAAGAATATAAACTGATATTTATTAGTGATATTTTAAAAATAAATCAGATCTTCCATAAACAGTGCTCTGGTTTTAGAGGAACTGAGCTAAAGCCTGCTTCTGATGCTACTTGTGTGACCTTGGTCAAGTCACTTAATTTTCTCCCTCAGTTTCTTCATCTGTAAAATGAGGGAGTTGGACTCAGTGGGTTCTTAGCTCTGTCCCTACAATATGTAATACTATGCTCTTATGAATTTGCAAGGTATGGGAGACAATTGCCCTGGGAAACCTATCCAAACAGGTCATAATGAATGAAATGTGAGCTGCTTGAAATGGATCGCTTAGCTGCCTATTGCATCAGTCTACCTTTTCTATATTTTTCCAATGAACACACAAAAAATATTTACCTATATACCTTGTTCCATATCAGAAATAGTGGCTTTGAAAGAATAATACAACTTTCTTCATAATAATAATAAACCCTTTCTATGAAATAAATTATAATCACTAAAGTTTCTGTTTCATAACTGGACATCTGGTTCATTGGTGACACAGAAGATGGGCAAATACTCATAACATAGCTTTTAATGGTATTTCTTTCAAGCCTATTACCTATTTTTCCATGGGAACACATTTCCCACTTTATAATGATTTCAGTAGGAAATTAGGATTTGCATTTTTTAATTGTCAACTTGCTTTTACTGCATCTATCTTTTCCATAGTAATAATGTGATACTTTATATGATATTTTTAGCTTTTCACCCAATTGTTCTCTCATTTTATCCTCACAAATGCTTCATTCTATAGATAGAGAAGATATTTTTCCCCATTTGAAAGATGAGGAAATTGATGTTTGGGGAGGTTGTGATTTACCCAAGGCAGTAACTAGATAGGAACAGAGCTAAGAATAAGACCCAGGTTGCTTTAATTGCATTACTGTGCCTCTCACAGTGATGGATATTTGTATTATACCCCACATTTTAGGTGGGTGATGAGAATAAATTAAATCTGTAGTTCTAAATACTCTTTATCTCCAAAACAGAAAATGTGGATATTCAATGAATTAGGAACTTTGTTATGTGTTAGGCATAGGGAACACACTGATCTGTAACAAAAAAAATAGCTATTTACATTAAAGAAAAAGAAAACTTGCTTTTTATTTTTCTAAAAAAAAAATAAAACATTTGATTCATTTACTTTAAAAAATCATTGAATAAATTTGCATTTCCTGTCTTAAAGCATTTGATAAAAACACTAACAATAATAAAATCCAACTTCATTTTTGTGTTATGGCCAATTAAGGAAAAGAGAATGGTATATATAGAACAGATGATTCAGAATGAGAAAAGTAGACATAAAAGCATCCATCTGCACTAAACAAGAGTGATACACAGAATAATAGAAGCTGTTAGATATCATAGTGGAGAGAGTGCTGGGCCTGGAGTCAGAAAACCTGAGTTCAAATTTCACCTCAGACACTTAATTAGCTGTGTGACCCTAGGCAAGTCACATAATCTCTGTCTGCTGCACTTTTCTCAACTATAAAATGGTGATAATTGTAGCATCTGCTTCCTAGGGTTGTTGAGAGGATCAGATGAGATAATAATTGTAAAGTGCTTTGCTGACCTTAGAGTGATTATTGTTGTTCAGTCGTTTCGGGTGTGACTGACTCTTTGTGACCCCATTTGGGGTTTTCTTATCAAAAAAGATACTAGAGTGATTTGCCATTTACTTCTCTGGCTCATTTTACAGATGAGAAAACTGAGGCAAACAGGGTTAAGTGACTTGCTGAGGGTCACACAGTAAATCTTGAGGCCAGATTTCAACCCAGGAAGATGAATCTTCCTGACTCCAGGCCTGGCTCTCTATCTATTGTGCCACCTAGCTGCCCAAAGTGATTATTATTATTAGCTATTATGATAAGCTATTAGCTAATGTAATATATAATTATAATATACATTATATATTATGTACATAATATATAAAATAGTGATTATTAGCTAATTTTTATTATTAACTATTTTATTATTAACTATTATTAACAGACCTTTAAAAGAAGAGGGAGAAAATTCCCATCTTGTAGCCTTTTTTGATCTCATCATTAAAGATAATGAAAATCGTGGTGCATGTTTGCAGCTACAGGCATAGGAGAGCATACCATCTAAGAACCTAAGAATTCAGGTCGGGAGTTGAATATAGCCTGAAGGCCTAAAATTGCATAGCCTATTTTTTTTTACATGCATTAGCATAATCTGATTTCTGTTCAATAACAACGTCTAAAGGGCAGCTTGTCTCTGTGGTGGAAAGCAAATAGTGTCTTTCTAAATAGAGGCAGAAATCATATGAAATGTGTTTGGATTGCTAAGAAGGCTTGTTCTGAGTGCTGAACTAATGGCAAATGGGATGCCCAGCACAGGCCTAATGATGAGTGCAGGCATGGAGTATTTATGTAGCACTTTGGCACAGTCCTCTGCAGTCTTTTATTTATGATGTTGCCCCCATGAGCAACTGTGTATTAGGAATGTGGGCAGCACTGACTCTGCTGAGCTGCTATTCCCCAAATTCTTCGGGGAATGCCATTACGTGTGTTTGACAGGAGCTAGAATTGGATGTCTCACATGAAATGTGAACTGCCAAGTGAAATAAACTGTCTATTTCTGTGTGTCTGGATTTTTTAGAATCTTTGAGTACTTGTTTATGTTTGCAACATGGCCTATGTCTTTAAAAAGTCGGGGGGGGTTTTTTGTTTGTTTTTTAGGGCATGTCATGTATACATGAATATAAAGATTAATGCTTCTCTGTGTGTATGAAAGCATGCCTTCATTGAATAGAGCAGGCCAAAGTTAGGTATTCAGTTTCTGGAGAAGTTAATTAGCTTTGCTATATTCATTGGTCACTGAGTCCTAATGTAGTTTGTAGTTCATGGGAATAATTTAACTTGCAGCAGCATCATGGTATAGTGGATAAAGAACCAGTCTTAGAGGCAGAAAGATCTGAGTTCAAGTCCTGATTCTGACACTTACTGACTGTGTGACCTTGTACAAGTCAGTTGACCTCTAAGTGCTTCAGGTTCCAAGTTACAGAGCATCTGCTGATCTGCATTGGTGGAAGGAACTTCTTTCATGGAGATTCCCTATACAGATGAAATCACATGTGTGGCAAAAATTTTAAAGTCCAGATTGCTAGCAGATTCCATGACAATTTTCTCATGATCTTCCTTGTCAAGTCCCAACACGTAATGTTGTTCAGTTGTGTCTGATGCTTTGTGACTCCATGGACCATAGTGTCCATGGGGCTTTCTTGGCAAAAATGCTAAAGTAGTTTGCCATTTCCTTGTCCAGTCGAGTAAGGCAGACAGAGATTAAGTGACTTGCCCAGGGTCACAAAGCGAATGTGAGGTCAGATTTGAACTTAGGTCTTCCTGACTCCAGGTCTAGCATTCCATCTACTGAGCCACCTAGGTGTCAGAAGTGGGATATAAACCAGCTGCTTTTGAGTAGCCAGCTGTCTTATTGGTTACAGACTCTAGTTCAGTACCTTCAAAGAAGGTGAGTCACTTGCCTCAGGTCACACAGGTAATGAGAGAGTGAGAGTAGGTAGGGTAAGTGCCATACCACAGCTAGAAAAAATAACTCAAAAATATTCACCCTATTGATAGTGAGTCGATGATGTCATCCTTCTACATAAACACATGGAATGTACTCTATGCCTGGATACATTGTCCGGAGGGAATATTAGAATGTAAGCTACCTGAGGGCAGTGGCTATTTGGAGGGGGGAGGGTTGCCTTTGCATTTCTAGTGCCTAGTATAGTGCCTCACATGTAACAGGTGTTTAAGAAATACTTGTGGCATGGAAGGATTGTAACTATTGCTATTGTAACAGCTATTGCTAAAGCCATGTCTGTAATCTTTAAGCAAATCTTCATCATTTAAGTTTCCCAATGAACTAACTAACTGTGGAGTTTCTGTAAGCTTCAGATATTCTTTGTGGAAAGATGGCGTGAGAACTAGACTTTGTTATTTTTATGAAAAGGAATGTCACATATAGGAAGCAGGTATGGGAAGGAGTGTAAAATGTCAGAATTATCCTCCATTATAAAGAACCTTAAGCCCCATGCATCATGCTCAGTGTGGTGTCTTAGGAGACCCAAAACTGGCATGTACTTAAACTTCCTCCCACCAGCTTTTGAGAGCTAATTGTTGAATTTTGAGTGTGAGCATTTATACCTCAGAAATTAGCAAATGCTACAAATCAGAGCTTGATTTTGTTGTTTTATTTTATTATTTTGTTGATTGTCTAGACTTAAGAAAGTTAACAATGCAGATTAAACTTAAAAGTGTATTATGGGTAATTTTTTTCTCCCGGTGAGACACACATCTGTTTGTAATTCCTGTTTTGATTTGAGAATGAGCCTCAATCCAGTTGGGAATCCAGTGCAGGTGATAACATGGTACAGTGGAAAGCAATGGATTTGGAGGCAAAGGACCTGGATTCAAATCCCAGTTCTGCACCATATTCCCTTTATGACATTAGGCCAATTATTTAACCTCTATGGATCTGTTTATTCATCTGCAAAATAAAGAGATTATGGAAAGACTTGTGTGGTCTGATGCTGAGTGAAGTGAGCAGAACCAAGAGAACGTTGTACACAGTAACAGCCACGTTGTGAGATGACTAACGTTGATAGACAACTCTTCTCAGCAGTACAAGGATCTAAGACATCTCCAAAGGCCTCATGATGGAAAATGCTATCCACATCCAAAGAAAGAGCTATGGAGTTTGAATGCAGATTAAAGCATACTATTTGCTATTTTTTTCTTCTGTTGTGTTTTGTTTCCTCTTTCTGGTGGTTCCTCCTATTGGCTCTAATTCTTCCTTACAACATCACTAATGTGAAAATATGTTTAATGGAAATGTATATGTATAGCCTATATCAGATGGCACATCATCTTGGGGAGGGAGGTGAGGAGGGATGGGGAGAAAAAATTAAAACTCAAAAGCTTATGGAAGTGATTGTTGATAAATCAAAATCAATTAATAAAAAAAAAGGTTAGATGAAATAAATAATGCCTAAGACCTCTCTCTAGATCTATGATCTATGATCCATGATCCCTTGTGTTACTTGTTAATTAGTTGTTGTCTATGAAATTGGAGATGGGAAGGCAGTGTCTGAAACGACTGGCTTATTAGCAGAATACTACCAACAAAACACTGGCCTCAGGTGTTCCACAAAGAGATAATTTGTTCTCCCTCAACACTATCTAGAAAAGGGGAAAAGAAAGGAAATGTTGATTGGTCTATAGCTGAGGATAAGGAGCAGCTGCAGCTAACTCTCAGAACATTTTAATAAGCAATTTTCCTCATCACCCCTTTATGGAATGTGACTGGAGGTGTTCAGATGGAGAAGAGTGTTTTCTGTTGTGATGCAGAGTGTTCCAGTTGTTATTATTATCTCTGCTCTGATTTAGTTTAGAGCCAGATAGCTCATTTAAAAAGCCCCTCATTTGATCCTGGTCTGTGAATACCAATATATGCCAACAGAACATCGGTTTATACTGAATGGTATATTCATTCAGCACATCTTTAAGTCAATTCTTGGGGTCCTGAGAGTGGCCTGGGCTTTCAGAGGATAAAGAAATTAGCTCCCTCACTCCCAAATGGAAATAAAGATGTATAACAAATATCATATAACATGTACTGGCTGTATCCTCAAGACTGTTGAGCCTTTGGTGAAGTGTCAAAAGGGACTTAGTAAAGAGTTCCTATTCACAACTCTCACTTATTGTATCTTCTTTTTTAAGCGAGGGCTTGCAGGTGTAGGAGGAGAGGCCTGAGGTAGCATGGTGCCTGTTTTTTGTATCTCTAGCTCTTAGCACGATGCCTGGCAAATAGCAGACATTTAATAAATGATTGTATCAGAGAAAAGGAGGGAAAATCCTGCAGCAGTGCTTCAGAAGGATTGGCCCATTCTTGCCTAAGATATGAGGAAGCAGAACTAAAGCCATCCAAACAAGAACCAGACCCTAAGTCTGACTCCCTCCCCTTACTTCTTCTCATTAAGCCCTAAATTCCTGCTAGCGAAGAGGAGTCCATTGCTAGCACATAAGGGAAAAGTTAGGTAATAGATACAGTGGCTAGAGTCCCCACCTGGAGTCAGGAAGACATCTTGCTGAATTCAAATCCAGCCTCAAACACTAACTGTGTGACCCTGGGCAAGTCACTTAACCCTGTTTGCCTCAGTTTCTTCATACATAAAATGAGCTAGAGAAGGAAATGGCAAATTACTCCAGTATCTTTTTTTGCCAAGAAAACCCCAACTGGGGTCACAAAGAACTGGATATGACTGAACAACAACAGCAAGGGAAAAGTAAAATTTTACAAAGGAAGAAACTGAGAATCATGCAGATTTATAACTCGCAAAATAAAGATTCATACTCAGGTCCTCAGATTCTGAATCCAATTCACATTTCCACATGTACCCCACTCCTCTACTCCCTCAAGGCTGCTTGTTAACTGCTGTGAATCTCCTTTTTCCCTTGGAAGTAACCCTTGATGTTCTTTGCAACTGGATTTTAGCTGTATCAAAAGGTAGAGGAGATGAGGAGGGGAGAGGGGTTGCCCTGGATCCCACATCTGCCTTAAAGGATAAGTCTATGTTGAATCTCCTTTAACAGATCAACCATATTAAAGCATGGCCAGTGTGGATTGCATCCTTTGAAAAGATTGGTTCATTTTTCCTCTTAAAGCAATTGATTTGTATCCACAGCTATCTGGCACCCTTGATTGATTGAAACTCCTGAATGGTGCTGCCAAATGCTGTCTGTAAATCAGTGTGTGTTAATTCATTTTGAAATGGCCAGAGAGACAAAATTACTTTAATCACAAATATTTATTCTCTGTTCTGTTTTGTTTACTCAGCATGATGCAGCAGCAAAAATTCTGTTTTTCCTCCTTCTTTAAAGGCTAGCCCTAAATAATATATGATTTCATTTGCCTGTGATTTGATGCTTTAGCAAGACATCAGGATGTGATGGTAGTATAGATGACTTAGGCTAAAGGAAGCCATGGACTTTTCTTTTAGCCCAGGGCAAGAAGCAGATCCTTTAACATAACTTTATGAGTAGTTTGCTAATGGCCTACCAGTAAGACTTTTCACCAGATACAGAACTGTTGTGGCTACTGTTGTTGTTTTTTATAAATGTAATTTTGTATCTCGGGAGTCAGTTTTTCCTTAGCACAGTCATTACTAACTCTACCTTCTACTTGGTGAAAGTGAATAGAATGCTTCTTTATGATATCTTCTTCCATATTATGTGAAATAGAATGAACTTGGACTTTACTTATTCATGAAATGGAAAGACTATTAAATTTGCAGTCAAACTTTTTGTTTTTGAATCCTAGTTCTACTGTTCACTACCCATGTGGTACCTTACCACCCTAGACAAATAACTTGATCTCCGTAGGGCTGTTTCTTCATCTATAAAATGGGCTGGAGGTGGGGCTTGGTTTGGAATAGATGATTTCTAAGGCCCCTTCTAGGTATAAAGCCGTCGTCTTCCAAGCTGTGAATTAGAAACAAAGCTGAAACTTATCTTTGCTTAGCAAAACTTTTCTTGAGAGAGATTATCAATTAACAGGAAACAAGATATGGGGGAAGGATGCTGATGATGCTCAAAGATACAGGTTTTTCAAATCTTTCAGAGGGACTGATTTAGGACTGTGCTGGAAAATATTTAACAACTGGCCCTCTAAGAGGAAAGTTTTCGTACAACATATGTCTAAATTTAATTTGCATTATTAACATTTTCTCAATTGCTTTCTTGAGTCTAGGCCATCAACAAAACAATAAATCAAGCCCAATTTGTGGTGTTTGCTGATTCCCAAGGTATCAGTACTCTCACTGAGAATTTAACAATCAACTCTCACAAGCCAGTTCCAGCTGGCTCCAGAACACTCCTGGACTGATTTATGTAGGAGCGACTACCATTAACTAGTCCATGCTGTGTTAAACTAATTTGAATTACTACATGAACTTGAAAAATTGCATTTGTTTAAAGATGGTCTTGAATAAGGAGACTCCCTTTATCCACCCATAAAGATTTATTGGATCAGCAACTATTAAACATAAATAAGCCTCCAGAAAATTGTTGGTAATAATTTT
The DNA here is from genome assembly GCF_900497805.2 of Vombatus ursinus. Lineage (NCBI taxonomy): Eukaryota > Metazoa > Chordata > Mammalia > Diprotodontia > Vombatidae > Vombatus > Vombatus ursinus. The sequence continues at coordinate 2,991,238 of NW_020954576.1, forward strand.
TTTTTGGTCCATGCAGCTAGGTGGTGCAGTGGATAGAGTACTGGGCTTGGAGATAGGGAGACTCATCTCTCTGAGTTCAAATCTGACCTCAAACACTTACTGGCTGTGTAACCTTGGGAAGTCACTTAACCCTATTTGCCTCAGTTTCCTCATCTGTAAAATGAGCTGGAGAAGGAAATGGCAAACCGCTCTTGTATCTCTGCTGAGAAAACCCCAGATAGGATCGCAAAGAGTCAGACACAACTTAGCAACAATCTGGAAGGTGGATGGCAATATTCATCTGCCTAGTTGAATCTGGAGGAGATTATAAGGGAAGGGACCCAGGAAAGTAGAAGCTTAGTGGTGAAAGCCTGCCTCCTTGCTTTAATAGGCAAAGTAATAAGATCCATCAGTAAGCTTTTATTAAGTGCCTACCATGTGCTAGGCACTGGGGATACAGAGAAAAAAGAATTTTAAAAAAGGATTTTTAAAAGGAGTTTCTACTCCCTTGAGGGAGATAGTATGCTCACATAGAAGCATATATAAATAAATACAAGGAAATCTGGTGTGGAGAGGCAGCTATGAGGATCAGGAACGGCATCGATAGGAGAGTGCATTTGAACTGAGCTTTGATTTGGAAAACATTAGCAGGGCCCTGAGAATATAGTTGAATAGTTAAGTGGAATTGTTGTCTCCCTTCTACATCTCCTCCCCTTTATGCCCTCCCCCCACCCCCAATCATGAACACATACCTTGTTCTTTTCACTTTGGGTCAATATTTCTATCATTTCCCCAATTAATGGAGATGATAAGATTAGGTGCATCAAGAGGTTGGATAGAAGATTGTTCTGAAATCATGGGCAATCTTGCAGGAAGGATATAGGCTATGGAATATTCCAAGTCCTTAACAGAGACATGGCATTGACATAGCTAATGTCCTCAAGTGAACTTGTACACATCTAATGCCCAAGTAATGCAATTTAGATGGGAAGATTTACTTCCTTGTAGTCCCATTTCTATAAAGCCTGACATGATTTCTTAATTTACATAAATGTGCAAATGTGTTCAGTTTAATTTCTGTTCAACAGGTGTTTATTTTAGCCCTTATTATGGACTCGGTGCTACACTGGGTGCTCTGGAAAGATACCTATGGAAAAGGAGGAATGTTATCCCTACCCTCCATGAGCTTAGAGTTCTGTTTGACAAGACTAATCATAGAGGGAGGAATAAATAAATCCAACCTTTAACACAAGGTCATTGATTTTAAGTCTGTTGACTTCCAAGTATGTTTTAGGTAAGATGTTACATAGTTCATCTTCCTACAATGATAAACCAGGCATCTGGGATTCTGGTACTCTTTTTCTTTTGGATTAGAAGCTGGGTGGAAGGGATGAATTGGAGCATTTTTAGTCATTTACTTTTGTAAAAATATGATCCTTCAAGTCCCTTAGGCTCACAACCTAGGAGTCATCTTGGATTCCTTACTATCTCTTACCCCTTGTATCTAAGCTGTTGTCAAGGCCTGTAAATCTCTTCTTTGCAACATCCCTTGTATACATCCCCTTCTCCCCTCTGATACTGCCACCATTTTAGTGCAGGCCCTCATCGCCTCATGCCTTAATTATTCCAGTATCCTGCTGGTAAGTCAGCCTATCTTAAGTCTCTCCTCATTCCAGTCCATGCTTCTTTCAGCCATCAAAGTGATTTTCCTAAAGTGAAGGTCCTATCATGTCAATCCTTCCCCCCCTCCATAAACTCTAGTGTCTTTCTCTTAAATGTTCTCTTTGGCATTCAAAGCCCTTCATAACCTAGCCCCCTCTTACCTTTCTGGTCTTCTTATGTCTTACTCCTCACCACATACTCTTCTATCCAGTGACACTGGCCCCCTGGCTGTTCCATGAACAAGACACTCTATTTCTCAGCTCTGAGCATTTTTTCTGGCTCTCCCCCATGCCTGAATATTCTCCTTCCTCCATGCTAACTACTGTCCTCCCTGGCTTCCTATCAGTCCCAACTAAAATCTCACCTTCTACAGGAAGCCTTCCCTAACCCCTCTTAATTCTAGTGCCTTCTCTCTGTTAATTATCTCCTATTTATCCTGTATATAGCTTGCTTTGTCTATGTTTTTTTTTGCGTGTTGTCTTCCTCATTAGACTGTAAGCTCTTTGAGGACAAGAACTATGTCTTGCTTCTTTTTTGTAGACTCAGCACTTAGCGTAGTACCTGGCAGTTCAATGTACATAGTAGGTGCTTGATAAATGTTTCTTGATTGATTATTAGTTGATATCAGTTGAACAGCCAGATTTAGCTTTTAGTTCAGGATATTTACTAATGTGGTTTAGTAAAAAATAGTACAAAATATTTTCCCTCTCACCAAAATTGGTGACATAGTCTTTCATAAGTATATTCAAGGTACAAGGGAAAGCGAGTTCAAGATCAGAGAGTATGTGGCAAACTCACAACTCCTGGAAGTCCTTTTGCTGGATTCTTTACAGTGTTACCTTTAGTTATGGTGTGTCTTTCTGCTCAGCTCCTTGTCAAGTCCTGAAGCTGCTTTCCCCTTAGTGGAACTAGTTTGTCCTTGGCTCCTGGTGCCAAGGACACTATCACAAGTCACTGCTGTTCTGAGGATACTGCTAGGATGCTGATGAGAAGGCTAAATCTCTTAAGACTCTTAAAGCTCAGGAGGTCATGCTCTGGTCAAGACAGAGAAGGAGAAGACCGAAGTTCTCTCTCCTTCCTTCCTCCACCCAAGCCATTACCTGTCAAGGGGAGACTATTTTGTTGTTTTGTAGGGTTCCCACAAGCCATATGACAGGGTGAACATTTATTTGATTGATTTAACATAAATGTTCTCACTTGATAAAAGTATCAAGACTAGAGTATCTTATTAGCTATTTTAAGTGGAGGTGGAGTGATTGACTCAATCCACTTCAACTCTTATATGTAAAATGAAGGTGTTGCTTACTGTTTCTATATACAGGCTAATGCTCTTAACTTCCCGTTTGGCCAAGAAATTTCATTTTTATTCATTGGGACCCTAAGGACCCCAAGCATTACTTATTTTTCTGTGCTGAAACATGGAGGGAAGAAGTTCATGGTTTTCTTTCTTTTACTTGGGAAATATCCCTTGAAAACTATATTTGCATTAATCTTTCCATTTTGGGGAAGGAGGGCATGAGGATTGGATTAGTGGATACACAAACGTGTAGGTGAACTTGGCTATATGATTCATTATTAAATATGTGATATATGAATAAAAATAAAATAAAATGAAGGTGTTGAATGTTAAATGATCTCTTGGGTCCCTTCTGGCTCAAAATCTATGAGCCTATGATCCTTTGAATGTCTAGGTTTTCTATTTGTTATGATTATGATCATGAAGTATACAGATGGTGGTAATAAGTAACGCTCTTCTTTTTTGTGGGTTTAGGTCCAACCCGAAAGATGCCCCCCAGTTCCAGTGCCATGGACTTCTTCCAGCTCTTTGTCCCCGACAATGTTCTTAAAAACATGGTGGTGCAGACAAACATGTATGCCAAGAAGTATCAGGAGAGGTTTGGGAGTGATGGGGCCTGGGCAGAAGTGACCCTGACTGAGATGAAGGCTTTCCTGGGTTACATGATTTCCACGAGCATCTACCATTGCGAGTCTGTTCTCAGCATCTGGAGCAGCGGCTTCTACAGTAACAAAAGCATCGCCCTTGTCATGAGCCAGTCCCGCTTTGAGAAGATCCTTAAGTACTTCCATGTGGTCGCTTTCCGTTCCAGCCAGACAACTCATGGTCTCTACAAGATCCAGCCCTTCCTAGATTCCCTACAGTATGGCTTTGACTCTGCTTTTAGGCCTTCCCAAACCCAGGTAAGTGTGCCTCCTCCCCAAGGACAATTGGAAGCCTTCCTCGTCCACTGCCTTCTGCATTTGGATGCTTTTCCAACTTGTTGTGATTCCTTAAATAGGCTGTGCTCAGCCTGTCCTAGAAGCAGCAAGTATTAGGTGGGTATGGTGGGTGGGTAGTGCAGTGGTTAGAACACTGGACATGGAGTCAGGAAGACCAGGGTCACACCACTAGTAAGAGTCTAAGGCAGGGGGCAGCTAGGTGGTGCAGTGGATAGAGAACCAGCACTGGAGTCAGGAAGACTTGAGTTCAAATCCAGCCTCAGACACTTAACACTTACTAGCTGTGTGACCTTAGGCAAGTCACTTAACCCCATTGCCTAGCCAAACCAAAAAAAAAAAAAAGAGTCTAAGGCAGGATTAGAGCTTAGGTTTTTTTACCTTGAAATCCAGCACTCAATTTGCTATGCCACTTGGTTGCTTTTCAGAATAGAAATCTCCCACCAACAGACCACAACTCATCTATGACTTCGTATAGAAGTCCTAGGAAGCTACGTGAGGCACATAGGGATCATGACTTGTCCTAGGTCACACAGCAAGTATCAAAGATGGAATTTGAACCTGGACTCCGAACTCTATTTGCTATGCCATGCTACCTTACTCTGAAAGCAATAGGTTTTTACAAAAATCATTTATATTCAACTTTGAAATTTACTGTGATTTATTTTTTGGGGCAGTAGATAGGGGAGAGCAGACTTACCTTCCTAATTATATTTTGCTTAGTCTAAATTTAACATTATTTTGCATTCTTTGAGCATGCGCCAATTGGCCATTTGGAGATGACAGCTCAGAAGCTTCTGGGATAGAAGAGGGAAGTCATCTTGGGATTAGAAATATGCTATAAAAATGACTAATGGTTGAATATATGATGTATTTTCATGGGGCCACAAACAGAAAAACAGGGGATCTAGTGGTCACTGTTCACATCATAAAAATGCTATCAAGTGCACATGGAGACAACACACAGTGGTGTTCCTGATATGCCGGTCTCCTGGCTGTTCTCCAACTCTGTGTTAGCAATCCTCTGTATCTAGAATGTTTTCCCTCCTTACCTCTACCTCCTGACTTCCCTGGCTTCCTCTAAGACTCGACTTTTGCCATCATTGCTCTTCCCCTTCCCCCCCATTTCACTGCTAGGGTCTTCCATCCAGGGTTGCCTCCCATTTATTTTACTGTAAGAAGAAAATATCTCCCATTATACTGTATCTGTCTTGTATATACATAGTCATTTACATGTTCTTTCCCCCATTAGAATGTAAGCTCCTTGAAGGCAGGGACCCATTTTTGCCTTTCCTTATATCCTCTATGCTTGGTAGAGTGCCTGATACATAGTAAGCACTTAATGACTGACTGACTGACAACTTTTAAATTCAGTACCTGCCTTACAGAGATCTTTTTGTTGTGAGGGTTGGCTTTCAGATTCCTTTTCCTAGTGTAGACTAGCTGTCACTGCTATTGGACACCTACAAAGGCAGGGCAACAGAGGGCTTGGTGAATTGGATTTTGGGTGTGCATCTTCAGTTGTAATGAAATTGGCTAGAAAAAAGGGAGCTCACTTATTCCCCTGCTTAGGATACTTAGGAATCCTAAGAATAAAACTTTTTTTTTTCGGTAAGGCAATAGGGTTAAGTGACTTGCCCAGAGTCACAAAGCTAGTAAGTGTCAAGTGTTTGAAGCTGGATTTGAACTCAGGTCCTCCTGACTCCAAGACCCGAGCTCTATCCACTGCACCACCTAGCTGCCCCTATTTTCTTTTTACATATCTCCAGACAGTATATGATATAGAACCTTTTGGTGATACTTCCCAGTGTTTAGAGTCAGGAAATTTCGCATTTAAAACCCATTCTTTCTTGTCTTGTCCTAGATGGGAGCAAGAAATACAGGTCACAGTAGAAACTGACATCATTTCAGATCTTTTAGCTTTTCTTTTATAAAGTGTATTTAATGACCAATAAAGTTTTTATTAAGCACTTACTATAAGCTCTGGGAATATAAAGACAAGAGTAGAACAATCCCCACCATGTAGTACACCTATCCCTTCCACATCGCAATTTTCCCAATCGTGGTTTCAATATATCATGAGTCAGCATAAGAAATTAAATGAGAATTTTTGGAAGAGTGTTACAGAAGCTGCAGATGACACATAAAGGCCAGCACACAACACAGAAAAAGTTTAGAAATTAAGAAATGCATAAAATATGTGTATAATATTGTATAATATCAATATATTTTATCTTTTGGTACCATAATAATTCAAACTTCTTCTGGTATGAAGGGAAGGCCAAAAAATTTTACATGGATTTTACAGATGGGGGGGCACACCATTGCGTCCCTAACTGTCCCCCATGAAGAAGGCATAACTGTAGTTTACATTCTACCTGAATTTAAATTACAATTAGAAAATAAACTTTTCTCAGCCTTGTCTAATTTCTCCGTTCTCTAATACTTTACTTTGAATGATCTGTGATTTCTTTATCATCTTAGGTACTTTCCTCACTAAAGCAAATCACTAATTTGGGAGTGATTAGGAGACTTCCTAATCTTTTATGAGTTGCTCTGGCCCAAAAGTTCATTGAGTCAGAGCCATTCTTGTGGTGATGAGCCTCTCTGACTTAGCCAGGCTGGTCATAGGACATTGGACACATAGACCTATTTCAGTTTGTTTGGACCCATTAGGACTTGTGTTCTGCTGGCACTGCCTTGGAGAACCAAAGGTCACCTCCCCACACCATTCAGAGCAGGACTTTAGTGTATGTCCATAAAGCCTTCCACTACTTATTAAAATACATACATGATGTAGGTTATACACGTTCAATCATATAAAACATATTACCATATTAGTCATCTTGTAAAAGAAGACACAAACCCAAAGGGAGAAGAACATGAAAAGAAGATGAAAAGTGAAAAATAATATGCTTTGATCTGCATTCAGACTCCATCATTTCTTTCTCTGGAGGCAGAAAGCATTTTTCAGCATGAGTCCTTTGGAATTGTCCTGGATCATTGTATTGCTGAAAATAACTAAATCATTCACAGTTGATCATCATACAATATTGTTGTTACTGTGTTCAATGTTCTTCTGGTTCTGCTCACTTCACTTTGCATCAGTTCATGTAAGTCTTTCCAGGTTTTTCTGAAATCTGCCTGCTTATCATTTCTTATAGCACAGTAATATTCCATTACGATCATATACCACAACTTCTTCAATCATTCCCCTCAATTGATGGGCATCCCTTCAATTTCCATTTCTTTGCCACTATCTGCTAATAACTTTAAACCCAACTTCTGTTATCTGTAACTTGAATGAACTTGGGAAAGCCATTTCATCTCTATGACCTCAGTTTTCTACTTTGTAAAATAATGGAGCTGAAATTGATGGTCCCCAAGTTTGCTTCCAGCTCCAAATTGTGTGGTAGTGATGAGAGATTTATGGCTGAGAGAGAGATGCCTTCTAGATGGCATAGCAATTCCTGATTAGTTTGGGGTTGATGAGTGAAGAGGAGGGTAAGTGTTGGTTGTATTTCTCTCCCACCCTAGGGTAATTCCAAAGAAATCTCTAAAACAAAAGTTAGGTATGGCTCACATCTAGGTTCTCTTCCTAACAGATGAAAGAAAAGCAAGGACAAGAGACTTGTGTCCTGGGGAGGGCCTAGCCCAAGCTGGTTAACAAGCATATTCTTTGGGGGCTGAGAGTGATCACTTTACCCAGTCACACCCTTCAGCAACTCTCTTCCCTTTAGAAGTGGAGTCCTACAAAATGAGCAAAAGGATGGATCACAGAGTCATACTGGTTATTAAACAATACAACACAATGTTAATTTTCCTTAGGAAGAAAATGCTGGAAAAAAGTCCCACCAGAGAAGGACCCCCAGAAAGAGGTGGAATCCTTTCTTCTTGACCCCTGTATAAACCATAGAGTAGACAGCTCCCCCAGACTCAATCACCAGTCATTTTTGGCAAATCACCCAGTCATGGGAACTAGTCGGACATTTCTATGTCATTTCAGTAGAGAACAATGCCCTCAGTAAGAAGGTTGCAGTCACCCCTCCTATATACTATGATCCTTTGTGGTGATCTTTGCAGAATCCTAGGTAGGAATTTTGGAGATTTCTGGAACACTATCCCATGAGGTAGAAGAGAATTGTCCAGGGTCATATAGCCAGTATGGGTCAGTGGCAAGTCTTACTGACTTCAAGGCCAACAATATGGCTTTTTTTCCTACTAATATTTATGAAACTCAGTAATAGGCCCCTGAAGAGATCAAGGATCAATAAAACATGATCCTTGACCTCATGGAGTTTACAACTCAAACATTTTCCTAGTAGTAGCACATTCAAAACTCTAGACATACAGACTCTTCAGGAAAAGATGCCAGTAGTATGCTAGAGGTGAACTAGGAGGGAATGTTGATGAATCTGAATGAAAAAGATTGGATAAGAGCACCCTCTACTTTGCCTTGGTTCCTTACTGTGTGTGTGACTGTGTGTGTGTGTTTTGGAGGGAAGGGAAGGGAACAAGAATTTCTTTATTAAATACCTATTATGTACTAGGCACTATGCTAACCACTTTACAAATATTCTCTTAGAAGGAGTGGGAAAGTAATGTGCTGAGAATTTTGGGCTTTTTTCTGTCTTTCATCTTTTTTCTTCTGTATTTTTGTATTTTCTTCTGAGAAAAAAAATATATATATACTATGGGAAAGAATGTGTTTGACAAGTCGGGTTTATTTAAAGAAGTCCCAGGTTGTCAAATGTTTCCATTCATGTTGTCTATTTCTTTGTTTCTTTTTTCTGAAAAATGGATTTTATTATACCTTTTGTTTTCCCATCACCTACATTTTCCCTCATCATGCTCCTTTTCCCATGGTGTCTATTTCTATCTTGTTTGCAAAATGTTATAGCCTTGCTTTTTAGTCCTGTAGTGAATGAGTTAGATGATATATCCCCCATCTAACAGATGAGAGAAATGAAACAAAGGATGTTAAAGCACGTACCCAAAATCACACAAACGACTGGCAGTTTTTCAAAGAGGTTAAACATTTCTTAAGCAACTAATATATATAAAGTGCTATAGAGAAAGTGATTAAAAAAAGGTAGTATGACTTCAAGGAGTCTACATCCTATCGAGTGGTAGTGGTGGAATATAATATGAAATATGGTTAAATTGAGTATTTGTGGTTGCAGAGAGGATTTGGAGGGACATGGAATGGGATAAAAAAAAGCTTCATGGAGAAGGTAGAAATTGAGCTGAGCATTGGAGGAAGATAAGGATTCTGAAAGGCAGTCATCTTCTGAAAGGCAGAAGAGGGAGGGTGTCCTAGTCATGGAGGGTTGTGTTAGCCATAGGATTGGAGAAGTACCCAGTGTGGAAAGCCATCATGGCATGGTAGATAGCTTGCCTTGGCATCTGAAAGACATGGGTTCAAGTCCTTCTGTTAGCACATACACGATTAATTATGATACAAAACAAAGCAAGATAAGTTTATAATAAAGATATAAATAAAGTGCAATTTAAAGTTCAAAGAAGGATTAATTTTTACTTGGTAAGGAGAGGGGGAGAGTAAAGACAGAATTCATGGAGGAAGCTACATCTTGAAGAATGAAAATCTATTTAGTTTGTTTTTTGCACATTTTCTGTTCATATTGCCCCCATTAGATGGTAATCTCCTTGAGAGCAAGGAATGTCTTTTGTCTTTCTTTGTATCCCCAGCACTTAGCACAGTGCCTGGTGCACAGTAGGTAGGCACTTGAAACAATGCTAGTTGACAGACTGAGAAGGGATTTGAGTTTAGAGTTGTTGTTTTTGTTGTTTGTCCTTCTTTCTCAAAAAAGACCATGACAACACGGAGATGATGCCATGACATGCAAGTGAATTGGATCTAAGTGAGGGAGGGCTGTGTACAGTCACCAACCTCACTTTCTCCTCTAAAGCCGTCTGGGATCCAGTGACCAGATGCCCACCAGGATGACTGGAGATAGGCCTAGATGTGGAAGTTTAGAGTAGAGGTAAGCTTAAGACAAATGAGACTGAAACTAGAGGACCTTTAAGTGTTCTCACACCAGTAGCAGCCTCCAGTGGTGGATAGAGAGAGGTCCTCAGAATCAAGAAGGCCTAGGTTCAAGTCTTGTCTGTGACACATACTAACCCAAGAGTCACTTAATATCTGAATGTCTCCAAGTAACCCCCTTTAAGACTACACGTTAAAGAATAATAACTAACCTGCATTGACAAAAGGCATTTTCTTACTAGGAGTTCCCTCTATCAATGAAATAACAAGTCTGGTCCAAAAAAAAAATGCCATGCTACCTCTTTTTCCTTACCCCAACTAATTGGGAGTTGGCTATATTTACCCTATAATGTATTGGACTTTTGCATATGGAAAAAATTCTTAAGTCTTTTAAGGATTAATTTAGTGATACAGAGTTTCCTTTGGTTTCTAGGAATAGTCATCTCTAGTTCCTTACTTTTTTTTTTTTTTTGGTAAGGCAATTGGGGTTAAGTGACTTGCCCAAGGTCACACAGCTAGTACGTGTCAAGTGTTTGGTGTGAGGCCACATTTGAACTCAGGTCCTCCTGGCTTCAAGGCCAGTGCTTTATCCACTGTGCCACCTCGCTGCCCCCGTTCCTTACTTTTTTTGATCCTTCCTAAAAGGTTTCCCCGGAGCCAAAATTAAAGAAGAGAGGTTGTTTTTATATGCTTCTCCTGCCTTCTTGATTCTCTGACTATCCTTTACATGTTTCTGGGGTGGTTCAAATTTAACTGAAAATGAGCAGAACTAAGCCCTTGGTTATAATTGCATTGAATAATTCCAAGAATGAACCTTGGCTAGGGTCCTCTCAGTACTGATAATACTTCATCATATAGAGCCCAGTCTAGTAGAAAGCAACACTGGACTAGGAGTGCAGATATTTGGGTTCCTATCCAGATCTAGCCATTAACTAATAATGTGACTGTGGACAAGTTACTTTTCTCATACTCATCTGCAAAATAAAAGGACCAGACTAGATGATCTAAAGTCCCTTCCAGTTTTAGCATTTTATAATTCTATTAATTGGCACTCATTTTTATTATGAAAATTTACAAAGCAACATATAGGGTGTTCTCATATGTCCCTAAGCAAATTGTGAGCTCTTTAATGATATAACCCTGGTCTTCTCCAGTATTTGAGCAATTCTCCATTCCTTTGGGTCATACTATGAATAAATTACTCTAGTCTATAGCTACTAACCATGGGTAGACTGTCAGGAATCCTGCAGGGGCTATTAACTCCTCCCCTGGCAGTTCCTTTATAAAGATAGCTGAAGAGATGAGAACAGTGTTTAAATATTTTTTCTTTTAATTTCAATTTTTAAAATATCCTTTGGCTTTAAAACATTGAATCCTTAGTATGTCTTCTTAGTAATCTGGATGGAATCCACAGCTGTCCAGTCCATTTCTGGACATTTTTGTTGGGATGTTACCTCCTATGTTATGACAAAATATGGCTCCATATAACATATCCATTAGTGCTGGTTCTGCCCTCTGGGTCCAAGCAAAATAAATGTAATCCCTTTTCCATACAACAACACTTCAAATATAAAAAAGAAAAAAAATATGACCTTTTCTCTTCCAAAACTGGAAGTAGGGGAGGGAATATTCATGTGGCAGAAATAATAAAAAAAAAATTTAAGTTTGTTTTTTTTTTCCTGTTTCCGACTCACCCCACCCATGTGTGCATAGTGTATATGTAGTAGATCAAGTGGGAAAAGTTAGTGGATCTGAATCCAGAATGGGAAGAAAGTGATCTTCCTGGTATTCAAAGTTTTAGGAGAATCTGTGGGAACATATTGACCTGTGGCTGCTTTTAGTAATGAGCCATTAAAAATTCATTAAATGATTGTAGAAAGGAAAAATCATTATGGGTCAGAAATTCTTGCTGACTCCCAATCTTTGATGGAGTATGGATTAAATATAAATACATGGCCAATTATATGTTTAATGCAAATGGATTATAAGTACATTTTCTTTTTGAAGACGAGAGTGAATAGGTTCATTTAGTGTAGCCTCAAAGGACTAAGATAATTCATTCCTGTAGAAGGCATAATTGGACAGAGAATGCCTTAGCAGCAAACTGCATTGTAATATTTTCTTTTTCAAACTTTTTGCTTGTTCCCAGAACCTGTCATCCCCTACCTCTGTCCCTTACCAACCAATGAATTGCTCTGTGTGTAACTTATCCATTTTGCTTGAGTGGTTCCAAGTGGGGCTGTAAATGGTTTATGAGTCTGGAGGGGCTGAAGTGTATGTGAAGGCAGAAGTGAGAGAAGCTGGCTAGGAGCTTTCAGGCTATGCCGGGGCTTGTTACTCTCTTGCCTTTTGTGAGTATGGAATAAAACAGTCCTGTCTTTAAAGTTGTTGATGTGACAAAGACTTGTGGTAGTTTAGCTAACTACAAGGGGCCAATGTTGTTGATGAGGCTGCTCAAAAACCAAAATAAAACTAATGTGACCCAACTTCAGTACCTGAAGAATCTTTTAATAAGTGTAAGTGTAGTATTTGTTTAGGGTTGAAGAATTGTAACACCATCCACTTTCAAAATGTTTTAAAAAATAATTTTATAAATGAGCATCTTAATATATGAAGAGTAAAATAATAAAAATATTATTTTATGTCCATATGATACATAATAACATATACCTGAACTCTATTATTATAAACAAAAATATTTTACATGCAACTATGAATTTGTATTACATAGTATTTTTTCAAGTGCATATTAAATTTAACATGAAAGTAACAAATTGTTATTCAGTCATTTTTCAATCATGACCCCATTTGAGGTTTTCTTGGCAATACTGGAGTGGTTTGCCATTTCCTTCTCTAACTCATTTTACAGATAAGGAAACTGAGGCAGGTAGGGTTAAGTGACTTGGCCAGGGTCACACAGCTAGTAAGTGTCTCAGGCCAGATCCGAAGTCAAGAAGATGATCTTCCTGACTCCAGGCCTAGCACTTTATCCACTTTGTCACCTAGCTGCCCCTGAAAGTAACAAAACTGACTAGCTTATCTGTATCTCCTTCAAACATCCTTTTCCTCTCTTCCATTGTCTTTTAATGTTTCACTAGTGTTTTCTTGTCTTATTTTTTTTGTATCAATATCACTACTCACCAATGCTGTGCTTGCCTCTCCTCCTCCCTACACGTACACCTCAAATAAATATAGTCAAACAAAACAAATCCTCGTGTTGGCTGTGCCCAAAAATGTCTGTCTTATTTTATGCCTCCTCCTCCACTTGCGTAGGCAGTATTCACAAGTTGTTGTTTTTGAAAAAGTGAATCATTTGGTGACCAGCCTTCTGGTGGCTGAACCCAATGAGACGGGTCCACTTACCCAGGTTGGTCCTTGGATGGTAAATATCCAGGCTGTTTCTGGGACCTCACTCAATCTCTTTGCTCTGCTGGGGTCTGCTAGAGCTTTGCCCTGATAGTATACATAGCCTCTGTGATCTCAGGGTCCCCTCCATGCCACAATGAATCATTAGAGTAGGCCATCAGTCAAGAAATGCAATCTTATACAGCATTAATAGAAATATAGTGCTCAGATGACAAGAAGTAATTCCTGTCTGTACCCTGTGTGCTCAAAGTAGTGTTCCCATTTCTGGATGCCATGTTTACAGACAGGTATTAGCAACTGGAGCCCTAACAGGGGAGAATAAGGAAATAGTTGGGGGAACTGGGGGTATTGAGCATAAAACAGGAGAACATCTCATACCTTTGCAGAAAAGAAAAAGAGATATAGGCTACATGACCAGGATGGTATCTAGGGCTCCTAGTCTATGCCATACGCGGAGCAGTTGGAAGAAATTAAGAGAGTTGAATTTGGAGTTTTGAAAAAACTCAAGGAAATGAGGTGTTGAGGTATGATCACTGCCTTTAAGTATCTGAGAGGCTGTCACAGGGAAATGGTATTATATGTATTTGATTTGGCATCAGAGGGCCGACCCAGGAATAATAGATGGAAGTTATAAAGAAGCAAATTTATGTTTGAAGTCAGGAAAAACTTACTAATAATCAAGTTAGAGTTATCCAGCTATCCAAACAATTGAGTTAATAGAGTTGTCCAAAAATGGGATGATCTACTGAGGGAAGTAGTATGTTTCCCCTTATTAAAGTCTTCAAGCAAAGGTTAGATGACTACCTATCAGGTAAAGACAACTAGGTGATGAAAGGGAGAGAGTATTGGATCTGAAGTCACAGAGACCTGAATTAAAACCTAACCTCAAATATTTATTAGTTGTGTGACCCTGAACAAGTCACTTAACCTCTGTCTGCCTTAGTTTCTTCATCGGCAAAATAGGGATAATAATAAAGCACCTACTTTCCAGGATTGTTTTTAGGAAAAAGTGAAATATTTCTTTTATTTTGTTTTCCAGTTTTCAATTTCCTTTATTCAACATCATCTATATGATATTTCTTATACCTTATGTATGATAACTAGTTTTTTCTTTATATTCACTCATCCGTTTTTTTAATATTCTTTTTTATATCAAGTTCTAAATTCTCTTCCTCTTTCATGGACCATTTCAGGCAAGCAATATGATACCATTATATATGTGAAGTCATGCAAAAAATATTTCCATATTAGTCATGTAGGGGGTGGAAAGGCAAGAAAGATAAAGTGAAAGAAAATATGCTTCACATGTTTTCAGAGTTCATTCAGAGTTCATCACTTCTTTCTCTGGAGGTGGATAACATTTTCGCTCATGAATCCTTTAGAATTGTCATGGATCATTGTATTGACTAGAGTAGCTAAGTCTTCCACAGTTGATTATTGTTACAATGTTGCTATTGCTGTATACAATGTTATCTTTGTTCTGCTCACTTCACTTTGCATGAGTTCATATAAGTCTTCCCAGGTTTTTCTGAAACCATCTTGCTGGTCATTTCTTATGGCACAATAATATTCCAAAAGATGAGATAATATATGCTTTAAAAATAGCCTTACAAACTATATAGTACTATATTATTTCTAGCTATTATTATTGTGTTGTATTGGAAATTCTCTTTTGAGTGTGAGTCAGATTAGAGGTTCCTGAAATTTCTTTCCAACTCTAAAACTCTGATTCTGTGAAAATTTGAGGAGAACTTGACAGCTGCTTTCATGTATGTGGTGTGACCTAATGATAAGGGATTAAGCTGATTGTATTCAACTCCAGAGGGCAGAACTAGATTGAAATTATAGGGAAATAAATAAGAGCTCAATCTAAGAAAGGACTTTCTAAGAATTAAGGCTTTCTAACAATAGAAGAGACTATCTTAAGAGATCATCA
Organism: Vombatus ursinus; assembly: GCF_900497805.2. Taxonomy (NCBI): domain Eukaryota; kingdom Metazoa; phylum Chordata; class Mammalia; order Diprotodontia; family Vombatidae; genus Vombatus; species Vombatus ursinus. The sequence continues at coordinate 3,006,423 of NW_020954576.1, forward strand.
AACCCAGAAAAACTGAGTTTAATCCTTCAGGGGGAAAAATAGATATTTAATGAAATAGAAGGCTTTCAAGCAATCCTGATGAAAAGACCAAAGCTGAATAGATAATTTGACTTTCAAGTATAAGACTCAAGAGAAACACAAAATGGTTAACAGGAAAAAGAAATCATAAGGGATTCAATAAGATTAAATTGTTTACATTCCTACATGGGAAGATGATACTTGTAACTACTAAGAGCTTTATCATTATTAGGGCAATTAGAAGCAGTATATGTTGACGGAAGGTATGAATGTGAGTTGATTATGACAGGATGATATCTAAAAATGAACAGGGAGAAGGGGGAAGTGGGATGTAGCATAAGGTAAATAATCTCACATAAAAGAGGTGTGAAAGAGTTTTTACAGGGGACAGAAAGGTGGGGGTGGCCAACAATACTTGAACCTTACTCTCATTGGAATTGACTCAAAGAGGGAATAACATACATGCTCAGTTGTGTATAGAAATCTATCTTACCCTACAGGGAAGTAAGAGGAGAAGAGGTGGGGCTGATAGAAGGGAGGGTAGATATGGGGAAGCAGTAGTCAGAAGCAAAGCACTTTTGAGGAGGGACAGGGTAAAAGGAGAGAAAGAAAAGGGTAAATGGGAAAAATAAGAGGGAGGGAAATACACAGTAATCATACCTGTGAGAACTATGAGAGCAAATTTCTTTGACGATGGCCTCATTTCTCAAATATATAGAGAACTGAATCAAATTTATGAGAATACAAGTCATCTCCCAATACAAGTCATCCGATTGATAAGTGGTCAAAGGATATATTTTTCAAATAAATCAAAGCTATCTATAGTTATATAAAAATACTCTAAATCACTATTGATTAGATAAACTGAAATTAAAACAAATTTGAGGTACCTTCTTATACCTGTCAGATTGGCTAATAAAACAGAAAGGAAAATGACAAATGTTAGAGAGGATATGGGAAAATTGGGACACTAATGCACTATTAGTGGAGTTGTGAACTGATCCAATCATTCTGGAGAGCACTTTGGAACCATGTTCAAAGGGCTAGAAAATCATAGCCTTTGACCCAGCAATACCACTACTAGATCTGTATCCCAAAGAGATTTTTTTAAAAAAAGGAAAAGAACTTATGTGTACAAAAATATTTATAGCAGCTCTTTTTGTAGTAGCAAAAAAGTGGAAATTGAGGGGATGTCCATCAGTTGGGGAATGGCTGAACAAATTGTGGTATGGTTGTAATGGAATGCTATTGTGCTGTAAGAAATGATGAGCAGTTGGATTTCAGAAAAACTTGGAAAGATTTGAATGAACTGATGCTAAGTGAAGTGAGCAAAACCAAGATAAGAATATACACAGTAACAGTAATATCATATAATGATTAACTGTGAATGACTTAGATATTCTCCAAAATGCAGTGATCCAAGACCATTCCAAAGGGCTTATGATGCAAAATGCTATCCACCTCCAGAGAAAGAATAGATGGTGTCCGAATGCAGATCAAAGCAAACTTTTTTTTTTACTTTCTTTTTCTTGTTTTTTTTGGGGGGGAAGGGTCTATGTTTTCTTTCACATGACTAATATGGAAATATATTTTGTGTGACTGCACATGTATAACCTGTATCAAATTGCTTGCCTTCTCAATGAAGGTGGGGAGGGGAGGAGGGAAGAAGATAATTTGGAACTCAAAATTTTAAGAAGTGAATGTTAAAAGCTGTTTTTATATGTAATTGGGAAAACATAAAATGTAAAGTGAAAAAAAAAGAGGGTAGTCAAGAGCATTTAAGTATTGGTATTCATGTCAGGGAGGCTGTGGTGGAGATTGTTGCATTGGGTGGGATGCTTCCAGAGATCTCTGTACTATTTAAAATTCTATGATTCCTCTTTTCATTATGTTGGCAGGTGCTACATGAACCCCTGATTGATGAGGACCCAGTGTTCATTGCTACATGTACAGAGCGAGAGCTGCGCAAGAGAAAAAAGAGGAAATTTAGTCTTTGGGTCAGGCAGTGTTCCTCCACAGGCTTCATCAGTCAGGTAAGCCCGGGTAAATTGACCAGATGGGAAGGGAGAGAATAAAAGGCTGGCTTAATTTCCTTACTGTTAGATGACTTTCCTATTTCTACTCTTGGTCTTGCCTTTACTAAGCCTTTTGCTTGAGCTCAGTGAAACAACTAGTGAGCCCAGTACTGTTCTTTCGTTATTGAGGTGAATGGTTTGGTTTGGTTGGTAGATAAAGAATTCTAGCTGGCCTGCTGTCCACTGTCATCCCCCCAAGACTTTCCTGTCTCCACTGAAAATTCACATCCTACTCCTAACACTGACGACAATATTAATAACTAGCTTCTCTGACTTCAGCAGTGTGAAATTTCTAAAGGCGCTGCATAAACCAGTTCCAAAAGGTTTAACCAGTAACTCTGCTTTATGAGTCTCCAACTCTGCATTTCAGTTGCCCCCAAACATTCATCTGTCCTTGTGTAGTTCTCTCTTCCCCCCAACTCCCTCCAGTGCTTGGAAAACACTTCATCTTCATCTCTATCCACCCTAGCTCCCTTCAGGTCTCAGCTTAAGAAGCACCTCATATACAAGGTCTTTCCTGATCCCCTTTAGTTGCTAACCCCTGCCCCCCATCTAAATTGCTTTGTATTTACTTTGTCCATATCTTGTATTAATTTATCTGTCAACAAACTATTTCCTCCCTAGTAGAATGTAAGGTCCTTGAAGACAGGGACTTGGTCATTTTTTTTTGTCTTGATATTCCCAGGACCTAGTATGGTGCCTTATTCACACTGAACACTTAAATGCTCACTGAATGGGGAAAAACATTATCTCTGGTCCTCTCCAGAAAGCACTGGTAGCTTAAATACAGTTCAAAAAGCTGCTTTCTGGTGACAGCCTTCCCAATAGTATTGCCAATATAGCTAAGACCTTGTGGGTCAGGTGTCTTCTCCACCTTACTCTTCCAGAGGCACCTCCCCAAAGGCAACAGGCTAAAATGGAGACTCCTCTATTTAGTGCATTTGCTACTTTTGCCTACAATGAGCCAGGATTGTCCTCTGATTCAAATCTCAATTCAGTCTTTCAAGAAATATTTGTTGTCACTTCTCATTTCTCTCTCTTTCTCTGTCTCTCTCTCTCTCTGTCTCTCTCTCTGTTTCTCTCTGTCTCTCTCTCTCTCTCCCCCTTTCTCCTCCCCCCTCTCACACACACATAATAACTATAATATGAATTAACATGGGAAAGTATACTGGGAAATATCCAACATTTTATGTGATGAAATTGTTTTTTAAATTAAATTTTATTTTTTCGATTAATAAGCATTTAATTTCTTTCTCTCCTACTTTCCCCTCTCTGGAAAAGAAAACAAGAAAAAACAGAACTCTTAAAACAAATTCCTGTGATTCAGCTTAACACTTAAGTGTCTACAGTTATCTCTTCCACATTGAGACTTTCGCCATCAAGATTTCGATATATCATGAGTCAACATAAGAAATTAAATTGGAATTTTTGAGGGAGTTTTGTGTAAACCGCAGGTGACACACGAAGACCAATAGATGACACAGAAAACGTTTAGAAACGCAGAAATGCATAAAATATATGTATAGTATTTGTATAATATAAACCCAAATTTTACAATAAAGTACGGAAACATGTCATAAAAGAAAAAGAAAAAATTCAGACTTCTCCGGTACAAAGGGAGGGCCAAAAATTTTTACACAAATTTTCCCAATCATTGTGCCCCTAACCCCAAGATGGGGAAGGGATAACTGTATTATGTGCCAGGAACTGTTGATAGGACCTTGCCCTCAGGGAGTTTTTGGTCTAATAGGGAGAAAAAACATGCACACAGATAAGTATCACACAAAGGACTTTGAGATGAGTGCAAGGGGAGAAGGTCAGGCAAAGTAGTGTGAAAAATTTTGGGGAAGGAGGAGTTATTTTTCACCTGGGAAGGTAAGTAAAGGAATAATGGAAGAGGTGACATCCAAATTGGGCCTTGAAGGAAGTAAAGGGCTTGGAGAAATAGAAAGTGGAGAATAGGTTTGTACAAAGTGGTTAGAATGAGAATGGAGGATAAGACAGTTTGGCTACAATGTGGAATATATGACTGGGGATAGTATGGAGATAAGCATGGAAAGATAGCTTGGAGTGAGGCTGTGGAGGACCTTAAATTCTAGAGTTTATACTTAGTAGGTGATAGGGGTCATTAAAAAATTTAATAGAGCAGCTACATTAAGGTATTGCATTAGGAAGATTACTTAGGCAACTGTGTGAAGGGCAAAGTTAGAGACAGCATTGCCAGGAGGCAGAAAGGCCAGTTAAATATCTATTACAATAATTTAGGTAAGAAAAGATGAAGGCCAGAAGAAGGCTGGTTGCAGGGGCAATTGAAAGGAGGAGATAGACATGAGAAATAGAAAGGGTAGGAAAATAAGAATATAGATGTGAGGGGTAAGGGAAAGGCAAGCACAGATCATCTTGAGTTTGCAATGCTGGCTAAATGAGAGTGTCCTGCAGACACCAATGGAAGTAGAGAATTAAAGGAAGAATTAAGAATTAGGAATAAAGAATTAGAGGGAGTGAACCCCTATCTGGAAAGATAAGAAAAGGGAAAATAATCTGTGCTGTGATTAGTTAAAGCAGATAAAACCTACACTCTGGTTTTGTTCATTTCTCTCTCCTTGACTCTCTGGCAAATTCAGAGGGGTGTAGCCAATTATCACATGCTGCCTGTTTTCTTGTGGGTTTGCTGTTTGTTTGTCCTTCGTTCTCAAAGTGGACCATGACATCAGGGAGACGATGCAATGACATGCAAGGGAATTAGATTTAAGAGAGGGAGGGCTGTGCAAAGTCAACAGCCTCACTTTCACCTCCAGAGCCAGCTGGGTCCAGAGGCCAGATAAGGATGTGGAGATGACCCAGGATGCAGTGGGAGACTTGGCCTTTTCAAGCTTAGGTCTTTAACAGGTCTCAGTTTGACTGAGGCAGTGCCTATTCAGTGATTAAGGGGTCTAGAGAGCTACTAGAAATGGTTTAGTGGGCTCTTCTGGCGAGTTCCAGCTACTTCCTCTAACCACAGTTAAGGTCATGATGGCTTTGAGAACATTATGGTGAGAAGCCTCATTTAAACTAAGCTGGTCTCCTGATCAGTGACTGTATGAGGACTTATCTAGGGATTGTTGAGGTACAGGGGCTTGGTGTACGAATTTACAATTCCTGGGCCTCATCTGTTTCCCTCTGTGACTTGGAAACTGGTCTGATCTGTTCTGGTCCTGTTGCTGTCTATCTATTTGTACCTTTCCTAGCAGGAAGTTTGAAAGAATCTAGAGATTAGAGTGGGGAAGGAATTACACATTATGAAACCTGTGCTCAAGTATCTTGCCCAATGGGGTGAAATAGTTTCACATCTATCACCCTGCTTCCACTGATGGTCATTTTATGTTAGAGTGGGTAAGGATGATAAAATACCTCACAGGCTGATTGTTCCTCAGATCAACCAGAAAGTGCCTACTTTTGGGGGTTTGAATTTTGTCCTCTTTGCATCTGGCAATAACCTGATTATCTAAGCTTTCTTAGCAAGTGATTTTTAAAATGTTTATTATTTTTTAAAATATTAATTTATTTATTTTTAGTTTTCAATGTTCACTTCCATAAGATTTTGAGTTCCAAATTTTCTCCCCCTCCCTCCATCCCAAGATGGCATGCAATCTGAAATAGGCTCTACATATACATTCATATTAAACATATTTTCACATTAATCATGTTGTGAAGAGGAATTAGAACCAATGGGAGGAACCACGAGAAAGAAGAAAAAAAAGAGAGAGCAAATAGTATGCTTTGATCTGCATTCAGACTCCATAGTTCTTTTTCTGGATGTGGATAACATTTTCCATCATGAGTCTTTTGGAGTTGTCCTAGATCCTTGCATTACTAAGAAGAGGTTAATCTATCAAAGTTAGTCATCGAACAGTGTTGCTGTTACTGTGTACAATGTTCTCCTCATTCTGCTCACTTCACTTAGCATCAGTTCATGTAAGTCTTTCTAGGTTTTTCTGAAGTCTGCTTGCTCATTATTTCTTATGTAACAGTAGTATTCCATTATATTTATATACCACAACTTGTTCAAGCATTACCCAATTGAAGGGCATCCCCTCAATTTCCAATTCTTGGGCACCACAAAAAGAGCTTAGCAAGTGATTTTTGAGGCAATTAAGTAGTTTAGTGGCTTGAGTGCTAGATTTGGAATTGGGAAGATCCAAGTTCAAATCTTGCCTCTTAATATAGCTATTTGCCTTCCAAAAGTCTCGTGATGGAAAAAAGAACTATGGAGTCTGAATGCAGATTGAAGTGAACTATTTCTCTTTTTTTGTTGTTTTTTTTCTTTCTCATGGTTTTTCTCTTTTACTTTGATTATTCTTTCACAACATGATTAATGGGAAATATGTTTAATATGATTGTACATGTATAGCCTATATCAGATTGTTTGCTGTCTTGGAGAGAGAGGAAGGAAGAGGGGGAAAATTTAGAACTCAGAATCTTATAAAAGTGAATGTTGAAAACTAAAAATTAATCAATCAATTAAAAATATATGTAGCTATTTGCCCCTAGGCATATTACTAGCCTCTGAGCTGCATTTTCCTCATCTGTAAAATGGAGATTTATAGTAGCACCTCTCTAATAGGGTTGTTGTGAGAATCAAATGAAATAATATATACAAAGTGCTTTGCAAACCTTCAAGTGCTATATTAATGTCAGTTCTCTTCTTCCTCCTCCTCCTCCTCATTATTATTATTATTATTATTATTATTAATTTTGGGATCAGACAACAAAAAACAAAAGGAGTCAGAGATGTGCATGAAGAACAGAGAGGATTTTCACACCAAAATTTGAACTCCATCAATCAATCCACAGCATTTATTAAGCATTTCTTACATGGCAGGCATTGTGTTGAGTGGGAATACAAAAGATAAGAATGAAAATAGTCCCTGTCCTAAAGGACTTTACATTCTGTCAGGGAAGGCAACACTTAAAAATATAGGCTTATATAAAATAGATACAAAGTGATGTGAGGGGAGGGGGAAAGGCACTAATAGTTGGTGGGGGGGGGTGCGGAAATCCAGAAAACTTGGTATAGAAGTTGGTACTTCATAGCTAGCATTTGTATAAGACTTTAAGTTTGCAAAGTCTTTTACATATGTTAAGCTGAGATTTTAAGAGGTAGAGATAAAGAAGGAATGGATTCTGGGCATGGTATACATCCAGTACCAAGGGTTGAGAAATCTTGTTGTATACGAGGAACTTGAAGAAGTCCGGTTTGGGTAGACTGTAGGGTAAATGAAAGGGAGTGATATATATTTAAGGTACAGCTAGATGGCACAGTGGCATAGAGTGCCTGGCCCAGAGTCAGGAAAACCAAATTTGGCCTCAGACACTCTGTATGTGTGAAACTTGGATGTCACTTAACCCTGTTTGCCTCAGTTTCCTCATCTGTAAAATGAACTGGAGAAGAAAGTGGCAAACCACTCCAATATCTTTGCGAAGAAAACCTTGAATGGGGTCATGAAGATTTACACACAACTGAAATGACTTAAACAACAAAGATGTATATCAAGACTAAAAAGATAGCTTAGGACTAGATTTTGAAGCATTTTAAATATCAAACAGAGGAGGTGTATTTGTTTCTAGAGGTAATCAGAAACCAGTGGAGTTCATTGAATAGAGGAATGACATAGACCTGCACTTAAGGAAAATAATTTTGGCAAGAGTGTGTGGAATAGATTGGAAAGGGGAAATACTTAACACAGAAGATCAATTAGTGGGTTGTTGTAAGAGTGCAAGCAAGAGGAAATGAATGCCCAAACTAAGGTGGTGGCTATGTAAGTAGTGAGAAGAGGTTGGCTGCTGGAGATGTTGTGGAGGTAGAAACAAGACTGGTAGATGATTGAGTAAGCTAGGATGAGGAATTAAGGTTAACCCTAGGGTTTTGAACCTGAGTGACTGAGAAGATGGTGGTAGCCTCAATAGTAATAATGTGGGAGTTTGTGAAGGGGAAGAAAATGAGTTCTGTTATGGACATGTTGAGTTTGAGATGCTTATAGGACATCCAGTATTAAATATTCCATAGACAGTAATATGGGACTTGAGCTGAAAAGAAAGAGATGGACTGGGCGTATAGGTCTGGAAACCATTTGCTTGGAGACAATAATTAAACCATATGCCAACTTTGTAGAGAGAGAGCTGAAGCATGGGATGGGGAAAATGTTGATTGTCTCTATCCAATATGGTCTCTATGGAGTGTGACAGCATTTTTGGGTAGGCCTGGCAGGATCTGTTTCCAAGGTTGAAATTGTGCTGGCCTCCCACTCTTGTGTGGGAACATTGGGTTGTTGCCTGGGTAAAGGTCACCATTTAGTTTCCCAAATTCGTTTCCTACCCTGAGACATTCAAACTCAAAAGTCATTACTGCTGGGCTGAAAAAGATTCGTCATCATGACAAATCAGGTGTATGGCCTATCTTTACCTAGCAGGATGGTATAACATATAGAAAGAGAGCAGAATTTGGAGTCAGGAAAGAGGTGATTCTCCTCTCTGACTTAACATCACTGAGTCTTAGTTTTATCATATTTAAAATGGCAATAATGCCTATTACCTCAAAGGATTATTGGAAGGAGCAGTATCTATAAAGTTCCAGCTCTTAGCATCAAATCAAGGGAACTGCCTATATAAATAGGATGGTACATTTAAAGCTAGAGGGAAATTTGGAAGTCATCCAATCCAACTCCTTCATTTTAAGGATTTTAAAGTCATTTTAAATTGAGACCGGTAGGGACCGGTAGTAAGTGACTTTCCCAGAATCACACAGGAAATAGCAGTGTCACGGTTTGCACATAGATTCTGTGACTCAAAATTTCTTTTCACAACACCACGCTCCCTGTACATCATCTGACACTCCTCATGTAGAGGCTACTTCCTAGTAGCTGCTAAGGATTTGGTTCCAGGTTAGGGATGGGTCAGAGATCCAGGCTAGCCTTGGGGTTTAGATCTAAGAAACATACCTTAGAAATGTCCAAGTGTGTCTGAACTGGAATACTAAACTCATCCTTGAGCAGATATTGTGCTTTCAGGTAAGCTCCAACAACCACATAAACGAATGTCCTGGAAGCAGATCAGAAATATAGGACAGCTCTGTCTTTTCTGGATCCATGACCCCATATTTGTATTCACTGTTTTTATATTGAAGTCTTTGCATCCCTTAAGAAGGATGCAATGGATAAATTAATCCATATAATGCAATAAACATTTATTAAGTGCTTATTATGTGCCAGGCCCTGAGCTACACATTGGAAACACTGTGCTAAGTGATGGATAAAGACTTGACCTGAGAGTCAGGAAAACTGGGTTCCAGATCTGACTGACCAATATTGGCTGTGTGATTTCTAGGCAACTCACTTAATTTTTTTCAATGACCCAGGCTGGAAGTGTCAAACATGAGGCCCCCAGGCATGAAGCATTGCTGCCTATAACACTTCCCAGTGCAGCCTGAACTAAATTAAGATGTAATTGGAAAATATTTAACAAAATAAATAAAAATAGAATAAAACATAGATGATGTTCATATGTGGTTTTCTAAGTCAACGTGTGGCCTATTGGCCTTCTGTTATGGTTTAATGGTTCCTGCTTCAATTGAACTTGACACCACTGCCCAATGCAAGTCTCTAAAACAGTAAATTGCAGAGCACAGGTTGATCTTCATGGTAGAGGGAGTTTTCTCACTGGGAGTTCCCTTTACTGATGATATCAGAGGTTCATTCAGAAAAATAAAAAGTTTGTGCCCTTAAGTTGCACTTCAAAGAGGGCTGTATCTGTTTGATCAGCTCTTCTGTATAGCTAGGGTCACGTGTAAGTCAGTCCTTAGGGAGATAGCGTGGTACGGTGGAAACCTCGACAGGCTTGGGATCTGAGGATCTGACTTCAACTCCTAGTTCTCCCACTCACTCCTTGTGTGTTGTTGTTCACTTGTGTCAGTCGTGTCCAACCCTTTGCGACCCCATTTGGGATTTTCTTGATAAAAATACTGGAGTGGTTTTTACCATTTCCTTCTCCAGTTCATTTTACAGATGAGGAAACTGATGCAAACAGGATGAAGTGATTTACCCAGGGTCACACACCTAGTAAATGTCTGAAGCTAGATTTGAACTCAGGAAATAAGTCTTCCTGGTTCCAGGCCTAGCACTCTATCCACTATGCCACTTAGCTGCCTTGTCCTTGTGTAACCTTGGGCAAGTCATTTCAGTGGGATTCTGTTGCCTCATCTATAAAATCAGAGTTTGGACCATATGACTCATGAAGTCTCTTCCATTTCTAAATTTATGAACTTACTTTATGCTTGATGAAAGTGTTGTGACATCATCTCTCTGGATCCCCATCTTTAAAATCTAGTTCAGTTGAGTCTTGAAGGAAGTGAAGGATTCTATGAGGAAGAAGGTTAGGAGAGAATACATTCCAGGTATGGGGACAATCATTACAAAGACAAGGAGATAGGAGATGGGGTATGTTTTCAGAAAAGCAGCAAGAACATTAGTTTCACTAAACCATAGAGTGTGAGAAGGAAAATCATGCATAATTAGGCTGGAAAGACAGGTTAGGACCAACCAAACAGAGGAATTTGTCTTTTATCATAAAGGAAAGATGAGGCCACTGGAATTGACTGAGCAGGGAAGTCATATGTACTCAAGGAAAATCGTGTGGCTGCTATATAGTGGATAAAGTGGAGAAGGAAGAGATTAGCAACATGGAGACCAATTAGGAGGCCATTACAATAGTCTTAGTGTGAGGTGATGAGGGTCTGTGTTAGCAGTGAGAAGGGGATAGATGTAAGAAGTATTGAAGAGGTAGAAACAGCAAAATTTGTCAACTGACTGGATATGTGGAGGGACGAAGAGTGAGGAGTCAAGCATAATGCCAGGTTACAAATTAGGAAGGTTGGAAGAATGGTAGAACTCTTCATAGAAATTGAAAAGTGGGGTAGGAAGTTTTGGGGGAGGGGGAAGATAGCCCAATGCTTTATATATAGAAGATGCTTAATAATGTTTGTTGAATTGAAATGAGTGAATATATACTTGAGGGACAAGCAAAGGATAAGTTCAGTTATGATATTTGGAAGTCAGGGACAAGAAGGAGAGAGAAGGGTCCATCATGGTCAGTGACATAGAGAAAGTCACAGAACAAGTCAATGGGAAAGCCCAAAGTAAAGCTTTCATTTTCATATTGATAGACTCCATCTAATTGCTCCCACTTGGAAAGTTGGCTAAGTGGTAGAGAAGAAAGTTGGAGACGTTTTGCTAAAATAGTTTGCTAAAAGATAGAATGATTTTTATCGGGATAGTGGTAATGGTAGTAGGAAGGCCTCTGATCTTTTAAAGTCTGAAGTTCTCATGGATTAGTGCACTTGAATTCATTTCTAGAGAGATGACTCTTGATCTCAGAGTCACATAAAGGCAGTTAAGCCTCCTGTGTTTTTTAGCCTTGTAATCTGCTGAGAGAGCATGAAGTGAGAGGATTAAGTCAGCATGATGACTCTGAAAAATAATGAATTAATGTCATTAGTTTCTGAGAGTTAAAAAAAAATATGGTGACATTATGCTTTAGTACTTCAAGTGAACTTTGGTTTTATTGATGTTTAATAAAAGCTTCTTGGTTGATACTGGGTATTCCCTCTGTACAGAAGCAGCTCACATCTGTTCCAAACCTAAGTAGATATAGCAATCATTAAGAACTAATTAAGCACCTACTCTGTATCAGGCACTGCTCTAGGCACAAAGACAAAATAGTTCCTGTCCTCAAGGAGCTTAAAATAACATGCACTCATATAAGCAGATATACAGTATATACAAAGTGATGCAAAGTAACTTCTGGGGGAGATACAATTATAATAATAATAAGCATTGATATAACGCTTTAAGGTTTGCAAAGCATTTTAAAAATCCTGTCTCATTTTATTCTTACAACCCTGGGAGGTATATGCTATTATTATCCCCATTTTACAGATGAGGATGCTGAGGCAGAGATTAAGTGACTTATCCGGAGTCACACAGTTAGTGTTTTAGGTTGAATTTTGAACTCAGATCTTCTTGATTCCAGGTCAGGTGTTCTATTCACTTTGCCACCTACCTCCCTATAGATGGGGGTGGGGAGTTCAGAAAAGACCTCATAGAGAAGACGGTGCTGGAACTGAACTTTGAATGGAGAATAGGGGTTCTAAGATGCAGAGATGAGGAAAGAGGGCATTGTGGGTATAAGAAACAGCCTGCGTTAAGACATTGAGAGGGAAGATTGAATGTTGGTTGCTTCAGACCATACATAGACTATGTCAAAAGGAGGTAGTTTCAGTGAGTTGCTGTAACCCAAAAAAAATCATCAGCTGGTGGTTAATACTTTGACAATCTTTGCATGTACATGAAGCCTTTTTAGGTGACCAGAGCTCCCACGGCCTGTACTCTACTAGCCAAATGTTTGAAAACCTAGAATCACTTAGGGTCCATACCCCAATAAGAGTAGTACTTCAATAGATAATGATGAATTTATCAAATTTTTTAAAAAAGAATTAGATATGTCATGAAATTCATTTGTATAGGAATTGTGAATTCCAAAAATGCTACTGTGCTTTTCCTACAACTCCTCTTTTAAAATATATGGCATCCTTGTCCTTCCTCAAATTTCTTTCCAAAAGTTTCTTCCAATAATCCCTAAAAAAATGGCTAGTACACTTTTACATCAGTCCCCTTGTGTGGCATTATCTCATTCATTATTTGTGGGCCTGTTTGTCCATGTCTAGTGGGATGGTGTGGATCTTGATGAATCAGATAACATATGCCACTTAATACAGGCCCAGCCTATGTTAAAAATAAGAATATGTAACTGCTATGAGTTGTCAACAAAGAACCTCATGTCATCTACAAGAGGTAGTGATTAATGGATTAGGAACTGAGTTCAAGTCCCACCTTTGATAAGTACTGGTTGTGAGATATTGGGCAAGTCATTTAAACTTTCAGTGCCCCCAAGTAATTCTCTGAAACTATTAGTGGAATTATTATTTTATTATTATTATTACTATTAAAGGAAGGTGTTCACTGAGATATTCCTAAACTAATAAAATCACAGATCCAGTTTGTTTTTGTAAACTATGTTGTTCCCCTTGACATGAAAAAGCCTTGTCTTAATTTCTGCTCAGTAAAGGCTGATACTGTTTCCATTCAGGGAAGAGGAAGGATAAAATCAGACACACTAATTATTTGAATTTTAGTGTGTTGTTCAATTATATGCCTTCAAGGAGTTATAAGGGAGGGCAGGAAAGAGGGAAGCAGAGGGGGGGAGAGAGATAGAAAGAAGGAGGGAGGGATAGAGGGAGTGAGAGGAGGAGAGAGAGGATGTGTGTGTGTGTGTGTGAGAGAGAGAGAGAGAGAGAGAGAGAGAGAGAGAGAGAGAGAGAGAGAGAGAGAGAGAGAGAGAGAGAGAGAAGTAGGGATTCTTCATGGTTCCCTAGGGGAAAAATTGGACTGTGATGATGAGGTGCATTCCCCCCCCCCCCATGGGGGAAGACAAATAACATACCCATAACAAGACTCTGGACATAGTCTCTTAACCCACACTCACACTAGCAGGTTGAGTTCCCAGAGCATAGCTGACTATATAATCCCTTTAAGATTCCTAGGCATGCACCTGTGGGGCTTTCAGGTTCTTCTAAAATCTAAGCTATCACCTCCAGCTCCCATTCTAGTATGTTCTCCCCAATATCAATCATAAGTGATCATTGTCCCCTATATCATTTGCCAGTGGTAGTTATTATTTCTTCAATGTAATTTAATCCACTGGTATCTCCTTGGTATCATTGCTAAGCAATTAATATTGAATAGCTTTTTCAAAGGTATATTTACTGAAAAGCTTTAGCAGTAATCAAAGTACAGAAACACCTCCCCTGAACTAGGGCATACTTTACCCTCTACAATCTCAGCGCCTAGGGAGAGTGGGCCCAAACTTAAATTGGTTGCTAATAAAAATGTGTTCCAGCAAAATGTTAATTCCTAGTATTGCACAATCCTTGGTCACAACACATGGCTGTTGAGTTAATCCAGCGCTAGCATGCAGATACTATGGCCATGGTGGTCTTTGTCATGAACTCCTATCACTGGACCTTTGGAAGCTCCTCCACCCTTTCAGAGCTCACAAGGTAGAAGTTTGGTCTGCTGTGTCTTGTTATTCATTCACCTGAGAGCAAGAATGAAAAAAAGCAAGGCAGCAAAGAAACAAAGGCACCATGTCTTCACGGCCACATGTTAATTCCAGTGGAGGGAGAACTTAGACGTTCGATGCCCCCACGTAATCTCTAAGACTCTAGGTCGCATTACTAGAGGAGGTTCCTCACTGAGATTTTCCTAAATCGATAAAAATCACAAATACATTTTTAAGTGTGTTGGTGATGAACAATTCTTGTTTTGATTTTTGTTTATTAAAATCTGATAGTACTTCTTCTATTCAGGGGAGCGGAAGGTTAAAGGCAAAGATAAAAACAGTCAAAATATCTGCCCCTGCCCCACTCAGAGGCTTACAGCAATTCTTCCTTGTTCACTACCAGGGAAAAGAATGATCTATTTCTCCATTGGAACCTTTTGTATGAACTCTTAGTTCTAGATTAGTAGTCACCATGGATTGAGAGGACAAGAAATAGTTATAGAATACCAATGTATGTTCTGAATGAGAGTTGGGGATGATTCTCTGTCACATATCATCATTCATTTCCATAAGTAGGCTCACCAAACCTCCTACACAGGTTAGCAGTAGGCAAAGACCCCTAAACATACTTCAAAGACCTTCGGCCAGTCCCCCATTTACATACATAAGAAAAGTAGCTAGCGATCCAAGGGTCAATGTAATGTTACAGACACAAAGGGGCAACATGGTGTAGCGGATGGAATGCTAGACTTAGACTCAGCAAGAAGCTGGCTTCGAATCCCATTTTTTCGAGTTTCCATTGGCCAGCCGAGCCTTCTATAGGAATAGTCACTGATATATTTAGCTTCTAGAGCACTTGAGCCCGTCTGTCATAATGCAGCCTTTAGTTCTGGCAGCTTTCTCTTTCCCTCACAGTTTGACCTGAGATTTCTGGCTGTACTTCTTGCGTTGGCTACATGTTTTGGTGATTTGGGGAGGGGAGGGCGGTGAGGAAACTAGCTTTGGAGTGACTGAATTGTTGATTTCAGTGCTGCTGCTCACCCCCTTGAGCACTTGCTATTCCTAGAGCACCTGATTTTCATAATGTATTGGTCTTTAGTAGTAATGCCCTTGGCCATGACCAACTTTTTAAGTCTTAAAAGGGGTTGTTGGAATCTCCATCCTAAGACTTGCAAAATTCCTCATTGATATGGATCAAATATTCTTAGAGCTGAAATATGTATATATGTATGTGTATATACACACATATAGACATGTATGTATTACATATACATATACATGTATTTATGTATATACACACACATATTAAATACATATAATACTCCAAAGAGACTTGTCTAATGACTAGTCAAGATTATAAAAGTATGTATTCAAAAACTCATATTTATCCAGTGAATGATATGGATATATCTACTGCATATCAATAGGGATGACTCAACAGAATATATGAAATTATGTAGGATGGTTTTTTAAAAAACAATCATCCCACTGTTTACACATGGAAAAGAACATTGTCCATCCATTGTTCAAAGGAGTCACCTCGGAAGGTTATACACTTAATCCAACAGTTCTTCCATTGCTCAAATCTTTTCTGAGGCAGGTCTATAGAAATTGCTTCCTTGGCCTGTAGCAGAGACTTTTTAATACCCTTAATGATAGCTGCTCTTTGTCCACTAGGGGTGGGTTTGATTTTCTGAAAGAAGTAAGAGTTATTTGGAGCCATGTCAAAGATTATTGTCTGTCCTGAAGGTATTGCCCAATTAATCCTCTGTGTCTCCTTGATGCCATTTTCTTCCTAATTCCTGAATCTAAAACCCTTGTGACTTCAGCTCACTTCCAGATTCCCTAGGAAGAACATGTAACCCTTTGATTAAAGCCTTTCCTCTCCTGCAATGCTGAGACATGCTGTTTGCTTCCCTCTTTGTAACAGGCTGGCTGGAACCTGGAAACATGCCAGTGTTCAGAATAAATATATCCAAAGATGGCAGCAGTATTATCTAGCACAGCAATGTCTAGAATGTTTTGATCACAACTCTTATCGGTGAATATACATACATATATATGTATTTGTATGTGTAGATAGATCTGTAGGTAGATAGATATTTAGATAGAGCTATATTTTTTAGCATGCATGCATCTCCAGCATGTGTATATTTACTTGTTTATATGTTATATAAATGTACTACGATACTAAAATTTATGTGCATTTAAAACTTACACAAAATAGAAATTAAAAAGGATGAAATAAAGATGAAATGACATTTGATCCTAGAGTCAATAGGGAATGAATTGGAAGTTATTAAGTAGGAGAGAGACGTCAGACTTTCATTTTAGGAAAATTTCTGTGGGTGCCTATGATACTCTGCTTCCTCACCTCTTCCTCTTGGTTTCTCAGGCTTCCTTCAAGACCCAGTTACCATCATTTTCTATCTATCCTGCTACTAGTGTCTTCCTCTCTGAGATCACCTTCTGTCTATACTCTGTATGTACCTAATTATTTACATGTTGTCTCCCCCATTAGAATCTGAACTGCTAGAGGTCAGGGACTGTTTTTACTTTTCCTTGTATTTGCAGTGCTTAGCACAACAGCTGATATCATAGCAAGAACATATTTTTATTGACAGAACAAGAGACCTGAAGCAGGAAGACCAATTAGGAGGTTATTTCAACAGTCGAGGAGAGAGATGGTGAGGTCCTAAAGTTAGGATCTGATTGGGTATGTGACTGTTGGGGGTGGGTAGAGGACTCAGTATCTGGGGAGAGGGAGAGGGAGAAGTTGTGGATAACAGCTAATTTGTGAGCCTGACTGGAAGGACAGTATTAACCTTAACAGAAATAGAGAAATTCATAAGGAGGGATGGGTTTTGGAGAGAAGACAATATAATGAGATCTGCAGTACAGCTCATAACCAATCCATGCCTGATCATCCTATGGGCCTTACTCTGTCCCATCAAAAAAATAAGAGTGGGGTCAAGGATCTTTGGGGAAGCTAGCTGGTGCAATGACTAGAGCGCCAGACCTGGAGTAGGAAGATCTGAGTTCAAATCTGGCCTCAGACACTTGCTAGCTGTATGACACTGGGCAAGTCACTTAACCCTATTTGCCTCAGTTTCCCTATCAGTCAAATGAGCGGGAGAAGGAAAAGGCAAACTACTCCAGCATCTTTTTTTTGGCCAAGAAAACCCCAAATGGGGTCACAAAGAGTCTGACATTGAACGAACAATAGCAACAAAGATCTTATCAGCTATGACCTAGAATTTGGAACCCAATAATTGCTTTAGTCACAGTGATGAGGGAAGAAAGGGCAGGTCAGGTTGTGGGCATCCCAGGATGGAGAATTTTACCTATCCAACTCCTGCAGGTGCCTGGGTCATGGTTAGGTTATATTGCCCTGAGGCCTGACCTGGCCAGGGGATATTGGTGATATGAGAGAATATGGTGGGAGGAAGAGGGATTTGTATTGAAAAATCATGGGTAAGGCATGTGAAGTAATTGTTGGGAACAAGTCCATGATTGGCTGTTGTCAGGAGGAATCCCATCTTGCCATTCTCTGATTAAATTATCACACACCCTTTGGAACATTGCCACAGTCCTCCACTTTGGAGACCACAGATCTAGCATTTGACTTCACACAAGGAGTGCTATGCCCTTCATATTCTGAGGATCATTGACTATTTCACCCTAATGCACTCTTCTCCGAAGAGGGAGAATTTTCCCAAAGTCACTGGCATCCCCGAGAAAGCTCTTCACAATATGTAGATTTCAGCATATTTGAGTGAATCAAGGATAGCTGAGGGCATCCATTAACAAGGTATACAGCTGCCAGAAGTTCCAGAGCTGCCCGGGTCATTCCCACTAGAGAAGTTTTTGCTATCAGCTGGCCCCTCTAAAAGTGAGTTTATGTTGGTCCATTTCCCAGAAACCAGATATTCACAACATCACTCCTCTGCTGGGTTTTAATTGATTGGGGCTAATTAGAGCTCTAAACTTAATGGTCTGAGAGTACTGTGGTGAATTTAGCCCATCCCTTCCCTATAAGCCAACTGATAATCATTGTAAAATTGTAGAATTTTTAGCAGGGGAAGAGACCTTAGAAATTATCTATGTACATGCTTTATGGTAACTCAGACCTAAAGTGGAAAGAAACTCAGAGACCATCTATTCTATTTAGGCAGCGAAATCGGCACAGTGGATAGAGTGCTGGACTTGGAACCAGGAAGAACTAAGTTCGAATCCTGCCTCAGACACTTACTAACTGTTTGACCCTGAGCAAGTCAGTTCATCTGTCTGCCTCAGTTTCCTCAATAGTGAAATGATGATAATGATAGCACCTCTCTCACAGGGTTGTTACAAGGATCAAATGAAATCGCATATGTAAAGAGCTTCGCAAAGCTTAAAGGGATGTATAAACATTGCTGGGCCACCTATAGTCATCTTGACCTTGGTCTTGCCACTGGACTTTGACAACGAGAGGAGAGAGGGAGGCTGATGACTTAGTTCAGCTCTGCCTCACTTGAATCCAATTCATACAGAAGTGAAGACATCACTCACAATGTCGTTGGTCCTTTTTGAGAATGAAGATGAACAACAATATAAATACTAGCCATTGTTATTCCAATACCCTCATTTTATATTTGTGGAAATGAGTCAGGAAAGTGAAGCAGCTTGCTCACTTAGGTAATAAGCCATTCGTTTTACAGATGGAAAGATGAGGCTCCAAGAGGCATAATGAGTAACCAGGGCTTGAACTCAGCTCCCCTCAATTGCAGTTCAATATTCTGCTATCTCACTGTACTTTCTTGATCACTCCTGTCTTAGAAGAAAGGACAGATCTTTCTAGTTGGGAGTCAAGTGACGCTAGGGTCAACACCCACGGTGATCTTGGTACCTGGATAGACAGAATCTTTGTTGCCATTGTTACTTCACTTCTAATTCTGACTATGTCACTACTTGGCTATGTGTTCTTGGACAGATCACTTTTTCTGATGCTTCATCTGTAAAATAAGGGATCTGAACAGAAGATTGGAGCTCTTCCAGCTCCAATGTTCTTTAACTCAAGTTATGAAATCCAGTGGGATTTCAAAGCATCTCAGCTCCCGGAGGTATCCAGGAGACCAACTCAGCAAGGACAAAGGCTGTTCAATGTCTGTTCAATTCAATCCAATCCAGAAAGCACTCATTAAGCACCTGTGGTATACAAGGTAAAGTGGCAGGTGAAGGGGATTCAAAGGTAGAAAGGAAGCAAGACCTGCCCTCAAGGAATTTATGTTCTACTTGGAGGGAAGAGCATTTAAACAGATTGATAAATGTAATGTAGTCTTAAAAGAGAGAGAGCACTAACAAGTTAAGAAAGATGAGGATTGAGGAAAGGCCATTAGATTTGACAATTAAGGGATCATTGATAACTTTGGAGAGAGTAGTCTCAGTAGAGTGATCTGATTGGAAGCCAGACAGTAGAGTTCAGAAGAGAGTGAGAGGAAAGGGACATGGAAGCATCAGCTGTAGACAACCTTTTCAAGGAGTTTAGTCACAAAAGTGGGGAGAGATATGAGAGATTAGGTAGTAAATATGGATGGATCAAGTGAAAGTTTTTTGAAGATGGGGGAGAGATGGGTATATTTGTTGGAAATATATCCAAAAAACTGAGGGAAAGATTGAAATTAAGTAAAAGGTAGGGATAATAAAGGGGACAATCTGTTGGAGATGATGGATGAAATAGGATCACTTGTACATGTGGAGAGATTTGTCTTAGCAAGGAGCAGGGCTCCACCTTCATGTGAGACAAGGAGGAAGAAGGAGATAGTAACAAAAAGCATCTGAGTGTTGTGAGATGAGGAGGGAAGAAGAAGACACTCTCAGTGAATGGCCTCAGTTTTTTTCAGTGAAATATGAGGCCAGGTTCTCAGCTGAGTGGGTGGGGGGAAGGGAGCTACTAAAGTTTTAGAGGAAGGATAAAATGTTTGGAAAAGTCACTGTGGTGACTGGAAAAGAGAGTCAATTAAGGAGGCAAAGAAGGATGGCCTTGCTGCAGTGAGAGTCCTGTTGAGATAATGTAACGTAAGTTTGTAGTGGATCTAGTTAGCACAGTTTTGTGATTTTTCTCCAGATTCATTCAGAAGCACATGAGTAAGAGTGAAGGAAAAGGATGGTGAGAGAAATCTTAGGGTGAGGCTTGGCAGAGCAATATCAGTAATAGTCTAAGGGAACAATATCATTAGAAGAAGACAGTTGAGCTGGTTCACCAAGCAGTTAAGATAGGGCAGGGAGGAGCATGTAACTAGAGCAGGGATGATTTGCCTCAGAAAGAACTGGCAACCAAGAGACTAGACGTTGAAGGATAGGGTTTGGGGTTGCAAGGCAGAGGGAGAGATGCAGTGACAACAGATTGTGATCAGATCAGGGAATTTGAGAGTTCATGGATATAAAAATGGCTCATTAATGGATGATGATAAGGTTAAGGGTTTGACCAATGAGTAAACTGAAGAATTTGGAGATTAGGGAGTTTGAGGGAGCATCAAGTATATCTATTGAAGTCTCCTAATATGAATGTCGGAGTTGGGGAGGAGAAAAAGACTGTGAACTAGTCTTTATCTTTAGGACTTTCTTCCTGACACTGATTGGCCTCTTTTTGACTTCTACCCATTGGTCCTGGTGTGGCTCTTTGGGGCCATGCAAGGCCATTCCTTCCTCCAAGCGACACCCGTTCAGCTTCTTGAAGAGGACTGTTAAATTCTCCTGAGTCTTCTTTTCTCCAGGCTAAACATGCTCAGTTCCATCCAAAGCATATGCAAAGGCAGAGAGTTAGAAGATGGCTTTGAAGGATAAAGTACATTTGTTATAGAACTTTATTTATAAATGGTTATGTAATACGTAGATTTTGTTAACGTATGTGTGCACAGATTTAACAATCATTGAAGTTACCTGTAAACTCATCTAGTCCAGTCCTCTCACGTTTCCAAATGATATGACATAAATGATTCAGTGGACAAAGGAGACTTGAAGCCAAAAGCCCTGGGTTCAACTCATGACCCTACCAGTCATATGACCTCGGATAAGTCACTTAATCTCTAAGTCTTGGTAATGTCATCCTTAAAATGGAAGTGACAATCTGCTTTATTTAGAGAACTTCATAGGGTTTTGAAGCTCAAATGAGATCTTGTGTGTGAAAAGTGCTTAATAATAATAACAATGTTTATAATAATAACAATAGCTAGCATTTATATGGTACTTTAAGGCTTACAAACATAAAGTGTTCAGGGTATAGTAGAAAAAATCATGGTATTTAGCATCTAAGAACCTCAGTTCTAATTCTGCCTATGATACAGTCTTCATCTTGCCTTTCTGGATCTTAGTGTTTCTCCGCTCATCATCTGATAAGGTCAAATGAGTTAATCTCTAAGGTCCCCTAGAGTTCTAAATCTTATGATCTGCCATATAAACAAATTGTCTATTGTTATTAGAGGCAGAATGGTTTGGTAGGAAATGCTGGAGACTTGGGTTTGAATCCCACCTTAGACACTTATCAGGTATGTGACCACAGACAAGTTGTTTAATTTTCAGAGCCTTGGTTTTCTCCTATGTAAAATGAAGGTGCAATCCTCAAACTACAGAACTTGAACATTCTGAAGAATGCTCTTTGCAAACCATAATGTGCTTTCTAAATGTGAGTAGTTGTGTCATTATGGCCCAAGGTCACCCACCTCATTAATGACAGAGATTGAGCCCCAATCCATTATTCCAAGGCCATCAGCATTTCTTTTCATCAGCATAAATAGTTGCATTTTAAAATGTCTTTGCCCAGTGTTTGTTCTCTGGGAGAACAATGTTGCGCTGTGTGATTGGATCAGGAGATTCTATATTGTATCCCCCAGAATCTTAGGGCTCCTTATAAGTTTGCTTGGGCCCTGGAAGGGATTTCCTAAGTGAAGCTGAGCTTTCTCTATTTTTTACCAATTTCCTCCATCTTCAAAGACTGTGGGAGGATATAGTTTCTGAGGCAGGTTCTCTTCTCTGATATCTAAATTGCAGTCTCTCTTTTATCCCACAGAAGCCAGAGCCCATGCACATAAACTACCCCGAAAATGAATGGTACAAGTGCTGCCCCCTACAGGCTGAAAATGTTCTTTATTTGTTTTACTGGCATAGGATAAGAAACCATCTAAACAGAGAAAAGAAAATGTCATCCCCTCTCTCAGGACCCTGTTCTTGTCACTCTGTTTCTCCATTGGTTCCTTCCCACTTGGCTGCAGACATGCTCAGTTCATCCAATCCACCAAAAACTTACAGCAACTCATATTACATTATATAAATTATATATGTGTATGTACATATAAATATATGTATATTATTACATATTAATATAAATTATATATAATGCTACTTAATATATTAATATGTATGTGTGTATGATCACTTGGTGGTCAACCTTTTGTTTATAAGAATCCCTGAGCTCAGCCAGGCTGGTCCTAGACAATAGGCACAGAGCTAGTTGTCATACCCGTACTTGAAGCCCTTCTATTTGGCAGGCCCTGCCAGAAGCTATGGTCCACTGGCAAAGATGATGATGATGATGATGATGATGATAGCATGATAGATAATAATAGTTTATATAGCATCTTTACATATGTTATTTCATTTCATCCTCCTAACACCTCTATGTGGTAAGTGCTGTTATTATTCCCTTTTTACAGATGGGGAAACTGAGACAGATGGACACAGTAAGTGTCAGAAGCACGATTTGAACTCAGGTCTTCCTGACTTCAAATTCAGTATTCTAGCTCCTGTGCCATCTAGTGTATAAGAACCCTTGCTCATCTCCATGCCACAGTGAGGCATCAGAGTCACAAAGGAATAAGGTCATAGATGGAGAAATAGAAAAAATTCAACATGATTTGGCAGCAAATTAGATATAGCGGATGAGGGAAGAGGAAGAATCAAAGATGGCTCTGAGGTTTTGAGCCTGGGTGATTGGGATGCCATCATATGAAATAGGTGAATTGGGAGGAAGTACAGATTTAGGAAGGAAGAAAAAGAATCATTCCATTTTGATCATGTCATTTTGAGATGTCAGTGGAATGTGCAGGCAAAAATATCTTGCAGGCCTGGAATTCAAGGGGAAAATTAAAACTAAATATATAGGGGGCAGCTAGGTGGTACAGTGGATAGAACATTGGCCCTGGAGCTAGGAGGGCCTGAGTTCAAATTCAGCCTCAGACACTTACTAGCTGTGTGATCCTGGGCAAGTCACTTGACCCTGACTGCCTCACCAAAAAAAAAAAAAAAACAACCCAAAACTAAACCAAATATATAAGTTCGGGAGTTATCTATTTAGAAGTGGCAGATGAACACATGGCAGCAGATGAAATGAAAAAAGGGATATTATAGAGACAAAAGGAAAGAGGTCCTAGGACAGAGCCTGTCAGGAGACTCACACTTAGAGAGTGGAAGGAGGCAACCAACCAGCAAAACAAACCAAGAAGGATGGGGCGGAAAATAGGTAGAGAAAAAGAGAGCAGAATCATAGAAGCTGCAGGAGAAAAGACCACATGGGGGAGGGGTGGCTAATAGTGCAAATGCTACAGAAAGGTCATGGGAGATGAGAACTCAGAAAAGGCTGTTAGATTTCAAGATTAAGAGATCGCTGGTGACCTTTAAGAAAGTAGTTTCAGGAGAGCGGTGTGATCAGAAGTCAGATAACAAGGAATTGAAGTAGGTAGATGGTGAGGAATTGTGAAGGCTTCCCTTTTTAGGAATTTTAACAAGAGATAAGGGGGTATAAGGGATAAAAGACCACGGAATTGATCAGCCTTAGGGTGGTGAAGCAAGCACCCTGAACTTTGCCTTTTGTTACTGTTAACATTTATTCAGACAGTGCAGATCCTAACAATTTCAAATTTGTTTTCCATCCAAGGGCTGTCTGAGCCTTGGATACAATAAGGTTGTTATAATATAGGGCTATAGGCCTGGAGCAACCTGGACAATTGGAGCTGATTGTTAAACTTTTCAGTGTGAACAATTACTGCTCAGAAATCAGCAAAAAGTACAAAATCAGGGCTTGATTTATTGTCTTTTTGATTGTCAGGACTTAAGAAAGTGATAAAAAAATGTGATTAATGCAAATTAAACTTTAAAAGTGTCCTTTATTTTCAGAGAACCCATTGTTAAATATTTACAAGTACATCCCTGCTGGTCTGTATCTCTGGGGTGAAAGTGAGACACCAGAATTGGAGGCGGGGTTGTCTCCTTAATAACTCCAAATTCATTTCCTTTTGAGGGAAGGCCGAGGGTGGTGGCTATGAGTCTTGGGGACTATAAAGGGCTAGAAGGGGGAAGGCAAAATTAACTAGAAAAAGGGGAGAATTGTATTGATTGTTTATGGATCACTCTAAATCCTTTGTATGTTTTCTAAATGTTCAGAGAAATAAAATCTGTCCTGTATCTGACATGTACTGTTAAACCAGTTTACAAAGGCACTGGAGACATTTTACACATATCTGCAGACCTAGACATGTGCTAGCAAGGGTGGGGAACCTGCAGCTTGAGGCCACATGTGGCCTTCTACATCCTTGGGTGTGGCCTTTTGACTGAGTCCAACTTTTACAGAACAAATCCTTTTATTAAGGGTATTTGCTCTGTGAAGTTTGGATTCAGTCAAAGGGTCACACTTGAGGACCTAAAGGGCCATGTGTGACCTTGAGGCCACAGGTTCCCTACCCCTATGTCCAAGCTATACTATAAAGTTCCCAGGGAGAAGAAAAAAAGAAACTCAGGAAAGTGAGCCAAAGAGATAGGACTTTTGGTTGTTGCCAAGATTTTTTTTTTCCTGGTTAACTTTTATTTATTTAACTAGCTACAATCATTGCTGAGAATTTTCCCAAGTTTCTAAATACCTATTGTTTTTAAAGGACCTTAAAAAAAAAGCAAAGCAAGACAATATCCCACACAGCAGATGGAATTACACAGAAGTTCCCTAAGGATGTGACAGGCAGCCCCTGCATTCCATCAAAAATGATGGATAATGAAAAGGAGGGAGTAAAAGGCATCAGTGGGGTCACCAGAGGTATAAGTGTGAGATGGTATGTTGCCAAGATTTTTGGTTGCTACCAACATTAAGTTTGGTTGATTGTTTATCCTATAGGTAGCTTGTGTGTGTGTGTGTGTGTGTGTGTGTGTGTGTGTTTATATGCACACACCCATACATATATACGCATGTACACATACATACACAAGTATGCATACATATATATACACACACACACACACACACACACACACA
>NW_020954576.1:3031950-3125791 GCF_900497805.2 Vombatus ursinus
GGAAATGGCAGGGTCAAGGGAAGGCTATTAGAAAAATGTGTGTGTGTCTGTATGTTTGTGTTTTTTTAAGATAAGGAAGATGTGAACATATTTTCAGAAAGAGGCAAAGGAGACAGTAGATAGGGAAGTGTTCATTATAAGTATCCAGGACAGTATGGAATTCATGGCACAAGTGGAGAAGTAAGCCTTGACAAGGGGATGAACCACCTCATTTCCTGAGACTAGATAGAAGGGGAAAAGAATAGGTGTGGATACACAGAGATTTTCATGTGTAAAGGAAGAGCAGGGAGAGAATTCACCATGGAGGATATCAGTC
Organism: Vombatus ursinus; assembly: GCF_900497805.2. NCBI lineage: Eukaryota > Metazoa > Chordata > Mammalia > Diprotodontia > Vombatidae > Vombatus > Vombatus ursinus. The sequence goes on from NW_020954576.1 coordinate 3,032,267, forward strand.
CTGTCAATGAAATAAGAGATGAGATCATCTGCTGAGGAATGGAGTAGAATTGGGAGCTTAAGAAGGGGCTCGAAAGAGAAACGGTGAGCAGTATGAGGGGGAGCCAATTTGAGAAGAATAAACAGATTTCCATGCAGTGATGAGAACCCATTTGCTATTAGATAATAGGAATTTGTAGTGAACTTGGCCCTTAGGATTTTCTGACTTCTTAGGAGTAAGAGCAGAGAATAGATATTATGGATGACCAAGGATTGAGCTTTTAGCAGGGCATGAAGAGCAAAAAAACAAAAGATGAAAAAATGGAAAACAGTGCCTTTTCTGGTTAATTCTAGTTTTGAGACTGAAGGAAAGTGAGGCCAGAGCAAGGTTGATAGACTGAGAGAATTGAGAGTGATTATGGTTCCCAGGGTTGTGGTGAGGACGAAGAGCGGGTTTAGGCGGCGTGTTGCAATGAGAGAAAATGAAAGAGGAGATTGTGGAAAGGGAATTGCAGAGTTCAAGATCTTGGAAGCAGCACAGTTTTGGCTGATAATAAAGTATGATTATTCTCATGGGATGTTGAAGTAGAGTGAAGATGGAGGTCATGGGACTTGAGGAGGTTGATGAACTTGGAGACCAGGGCATTCCAAAAGTCATCAACATTAATTACCAAAGAAGAGAGTACAGTACAGGTTGAGGGAGACAGGAAGACTGAACTAGGTACTGAACTCTGAGAAAATTGAGAGAGTGATCTGTAGGCCAATAGATGGTCTTTACAAGGAGTAGTACAGACTGATATAAAGAGATACTGTGAACTTTGAAAGAGGAAAGATTGATGAGTGGAATGTGAGAGTTAGAAGGTCAGCAGCTTGGAGCAGGGTGCAAAGAGCATGCTGATTTCTCCTCCTATGCCCTGTAGGGAACAGGGTTGTGGGTGGGGAGGGAGACAGAAGGTTCAGCCAGCACTGGAGTGCAGGAGATAGTATCTTCTGTATCACAAATCTACAGCTAAAAGGAACTTTTATTTTTTTTCCAAAATGTTTTATTAATTTATTTTGAATTATCAACAATCACTTCCATAAGCTTTTGAGTTTTAAATTTTTCTCCCCCTCCCTCCCTACCTCCCTCCCCAAGATGGCAGGCAATGTAATATAGGCTATCCATATACATTCCTATTAAATATATTTTCACATTAGTGATGTTGTCAGTAAGAATTAGAACTAATAGGAGGAACCATCAGAAAGAGGAAACAAAACACAACAGAAGAAAAAAAGCGCAAATAGTATGCTTCAATCTACATTCAAACTTCATAGTTCTTTCTTTGGATGTGGATAGCATTTTCCATCATGAGGCTTTCGGAGATGTCTTAGATCCTTGTATTGCTGAGAGGGGTTAAGTCTACCCTGAGATCATGTGAATTCAATGTAAACAAATCTTTATTAAACACCTGACATGTGTTCAGCCCTTACTTAGGGCTTGGAAGAAAGAGCTTCTTTTTTTCCCCAATTAATTAAGAAATTAATTTTTCATTTTCAACATTCACTTTTACAAGATTTTGAGTTCTAATTTCCCCCCCTCCTGCCCACCCATATAGGCGCTATATATATATATATATGTATGTATGTATGTGTATATATATGTACACAATCATATTAAACATATTTCCACGGTAGTCATGTTGTAAAAGAAGAATCAGAACAGAAGGGGAAAAACCACAAGAAAGACAAAAAAGAGAGAAAATGGTATGCTTCTATCTGAATTCAGATTCCATAGTTCTTTCTCTGGATGGGGATAGCATTTTCCATCATGAGTCTTTTGGAATTGTCTTAGATCATTGCAGTGCTGAGAAGAGTTAAGTCTATCAAAATTGATCGTCACACAGTGTTGCTGTTAGTATGTACAATGTTCTCCTGGAAGAAAGAGCTTCTTAACCATAAGATGTTGGAATAGGCTGCTCTAATTATCCTTAAAAAAGAGAGAAGGTTATCCTCTATCCCAGATGGTTTAGATATCCCTTTAAAAGCAGAGGGATGGACCCAATGATCCCTCCCCCAACCCTCAGACATTTTATTTCTTTTCTTTTTAGTACTATTGTTAGATTTGTTCCTGAAAATTAATTTTTTTCTTAATAGGCATTTAGAATCGATGGCTTTAAATGCTCAGATTTTAATCAAGTTAGCTAAATTAGGGAATGAGGAGGGGGACACTCTTGCATGCAGTTGTTAAATACAGCTGACACAGGGACGTTTCTGTGTAAGCAGCAAAGGCAGAAGATAATGGTAGATGAGTTCATGGGTTATCTTATCTGGAAACTCACTTATCTCAATATTGAGCCAGCGAGTGGTGGCAAAGAACTGGAAATTGCAGGTATGCCTGTCAATTGAGGAATGGCTAAGCAAACTGTGGGTATATGTTCATGATGGAATATTACTCTGTTGTAAAAAATGATGAGCTCAGTGATTTTAGAAAAGTATGGAGAGACCTCCATGAAATAATGAAGAGTGAAATGAGCAGAACCAAGAAAACACTGTATACAGTAATAGCAGTATTGTTTTAAGAACAAATTTGAGCAACCAAGTCATTCTGACTATTATAAATACCCAAATTAATCTCAAAAATCTATGAAGGAAGATGTTGTTTGAATCCAGAAAGCAATATTGCTATGGTGTAGCAAATGATGAGCTGGTTGGTTTAGAGAAACATGGAAAGACTTGGACTTATGAAGGAAGGTGCCATCCACCTTCAGAGAAACAGGTGATAGGAGGAAATGAGCATAGTATGGTCTTACATATATGTGTATGAGTGTATATGTGTATGTTTATAGATATCTATGTATATGTGTGTGTTTTGTGTGTATATATATGTATGTGTGTGTGTGTGTGTGTATCCATGCTTAATTGTAGCCTTCTTTTGGGAAGGGGGAGGAAGGGGAAAGATAAAGTAAAAAGTGCACAGCAGAGACCAAAGAAAACCAACAAGGAAGCAAAGAAAAGCTGGGCAGCTTTGAAAACAATGGATAGTATTTATTATATAGGTTTTCTTGAAATGGAAATTTATCATTTTATATTGAATCCTCTCTTATGGTTTGTTGTGTACCTGGCAATGTTTTTTATTTTATTTTCTCATTTTCTATTCAAGTGTAAAATAAATTACAAAAAAAAATAAATTCAATGAGACATTTGGGGAATAATTAAAAAAATATTGAACGAGTGGCATTGACCCCCTCTCCCTAAAACTTGACCACTCTATTGGAATTAGTTTCAATGCCTTTTAAGTCTTGGGGAGCACAGAGAAGGAAGAAAGTTATTTTTGATATATGGCTTTCATGAATGCCTTCTGACTAGAGTTTTGGAGAATTGCACGAAGAGCTTGTCATCTGAAACTGGGATTTCCCCATATTCCAATTACTTGTCTAATTACTTTGATAAATGCTTAAAGGTCCCCCCTAAGAGAGGGAGCAGTAGAATAGGGTAATTCTTTAATCTTTCTTAATAAATCTGATGTTTATAGATAGCTTTAAGTGCTTTCCTCACAATTATTCAGTTGAGTAGGCAGTGCAAGTGTAATTAACTTCACTTTATAGGTGAGAATTGGAAGCTCAAGGAAGTAAATGGCTCCCCCATGATCAAATAGCTAATATTAGAGCCAGGTTTCAAACCTGTATCTCCTGACTCCAGGTCTCAGTGCCATATGCTGCTTTTTGGAGAAAGTTTCCATTGATTTAAATTAAATAAAGGCAGTTTTACCATATGAGGTCAGTTCTTTAATCTGTTCAGGGAATTTGGGTATCATTTAGTAAGTTACTGTTGGTGAAGTCTCTAGGAGAGGTCAGCTACTATGTACCCTTCACGAGAGGAATCATGCTGTGGAAGAAGGTTGTCCTTTGTGACCAAGTATATAGTTTGGGAGGGTCACACAAGGAGTGGTGAAAGAAGGAGCACCTCTGTAACTAGATATATCAGATCAGCCTGTTGATCACAGAATCTCAATTTTGGAAGGGACATAAGTCATGTAATTCAATCAATACCTAAATCAAAATCCCCTGACAAATGGTTCACCTTACTTTTAAGACCTCCCTTCAGGAAGGGGCAAACCAGTTACCCCCAAGGCAGCCCCATCTCCTTAAGAAATCACTAATTGTTAGGAAATTTTGTCTTACATTGAGCCCCAAATTTTCCCCTTCAAAATTTCCCCCATTGCTCCTAGCTTCATCCTTGAGGGCAAAATGGAGCAAATTCTTTCCTTGTCATATTGGCAGGAGCACTGGATTTGACAACAGAAGAGATCTGGGTCTGAATTCTGCCTCTGATATTCATTGTGAACATGAGCAAGGCACTTAAATCCCCTTAAGCCTAAGGTTTTTCATGTTTAACATGGAGATAATGATACTTACAGTATCACAGGTGTGTTGTAAGAATCAAGTGAAATACCATGTAAAGCATTTTTGCAGACTTTAATGTGCTGTAGAAATGTGAACTATAATTATCAATCCCTCTTCGACATGAAAGCCTTTTGAATACTAGAAGATAGCTGTTATGTTCCTTTCAAGTCTTTTATTCTCCAGGCTAAACATCAATCATTCCTTCCATTGATCCTTGTATAGTATGATTTTTTAGTCCCATCACCGTCCTGGTCTTCCTCCACTAAATGTTGTACAGATTGTCAATGCTCTTCCTAAAGTGGCACTCCGAAATTAATCCAACATTGCAGACGTCTAACAGGCCAAACTACGCTGGACCTATGATAACTCTTATTCTGGCTACTATAGCTCATTGAACACAACCTCAGACTATGTTTATTTTTCAGCTATGATGTCATGCTATCTTTTTAAATGTTTATTAACATATTTATGCTTTTTTATATGACAATTATTTCCCTATAGAGCCTCTCTACCTTTCCCATGAATCATCCTTTGTTGCAAAAAAAAAAGTCAAGCAAAACTAAACGGCAGCTATGCATGGCATGATCTACCATATTTGACATCTGCAGTCATTTGACATTTGGAACTGATATTGATGATTGCATTTATTCTGAGTTCTGCTGCTTTTTTGTTTTTTTTTAAATCACATTATTGTAGTCCTATATATTCTCTGCCTTACTTCATTCTGTGTCAAGTAATACAAATCTTTTCATGGTTTTCTATCATTTCTTGTGGCACTATAATATTCCATTACATCCACATAGAACAATTTGTTCATCTATTTCCTATCTAATGGACACTCACTTTTTTCTATTTTTGCTTTTTGTTACCACAAAAAAGCACTTCCATTAATATTTTAATAACTTTCTTTTTGTTTGAATTCCTAGTGCTGGGATTTTGGGGTCAAAAATATGAAAAGTTTAATAACTTTTTTGTTATCATTCCAAATTGTTTTTCAGAACACTTGGGCTAATTCACAGATTCAGGCAGCTGTTGGTGAAGTGGCTTGAGTGATGGGCCTGGAGTCAGGAAGACTTGAGTTAAAAATATGGCCTCAGACCCTCGCTAGCTGTGTGATCTTGGGCAAGTCACTTAACCTGTTTGCCTCAATTTTCTCAACTATAAAATGGAGATAATAACAGCACTTACTTTACAGGCTTCTTATGAGGACCAAATAAGATAATATTTGCAAAGTGCTTAAGCACAGTGCCTGGTACATAGTAGGCATTATATAAATATATATATGAATTTATATATAATTATATAAATATATAAATTATATAAATACTTATTTCCTTTCCCTTCACATCCAAAGTATTCCAATGGCTTTCAAATTAATAAAAGTCCCCCCAAAAATGCTTAACCAGGAACAACAGATATATGTATTGAAAAGCTGTGACTCAACAGGTGTCATAACTAAGAAATTTAACAGGAGAATTATTTGATTGTTAAATATGTAGTTGAAAGCTTCTCTCTTTGTATTTGTTTTTGTAATTAAATAGGTCAGGGATAGATAGTGAATGTTCTCTCAGTTTAGGATCAGAAATTGCTTGCTGTTCATACCAGAATAAGTTGAACCAGAACAAAGCACCCAAAGGCATCATTCCATATTTTCCTACTTCATCTCTTTTATTCCTTCCTTCCTTTATCTTATCCTTCCTTCTTTCCATCCTTCTAACCCTCTTTCCTTCCTCCCATACTTCTTTCATTTTCCCCTCCTTCATTCTTTTTTCTTCCTTTTTTCCTCCAATTTTCCTTCTCTTCTTCCATCTGTCTTTCCTCTTTCCTTCCATCCTTCCTTGTTTCCTTCCTTTCATCCTTCTTTCCTTCCTTCTTTCTCTCTTTACTTCCTTCCTCTCTGCCTTCCTTTGTCCTTCTGCAAAAGGGAAGTAGTGACCCAAATACAAGAATATAGAATTGGAGGTTGGGAGGAACCTTAAGCAATCTGTAAGTACCACCCCATTATTTTGCAGTTGAGGAGACTGAGGGACCAAGGTCAAATAGCTCTTCAGAATTAACTCATGACTCCTATGAAGAAATATTTGGGCTGGCCATACTCAACATATTTTTCAATAACCAATTCATTATTGCCAAATTACTGTAATCACAAATGTATTTTGTCTGAGAGCCAGGGAAATTCCATGGGACTCTTTCTATGTTAATTTTATATTTGCTTGGATGATGCCAGTCTTTGAAATGTTAACTTACCTTTCTTTTGTTTCAACCATTTGCTCCTTACCAGCTTCTCAGACCTCTGGGTTCATGACACCAAAGCTCTTTTTTCCCCCAGGATGAACCTGAAGCTTGGAAAGTTTCACTGCAAAAGTTTATAGAGATATAGGAACCACCATAGTGGATCAGACTCATATTCCATTCTCCTAAGCAACACAGAACAATGGGAAATGCCATGGGTGAACATGGATAGCCTATTTTATGGATGCTTTAAAGGTTAAGTTTTTTCAGCCCTCTTAGCCATTTATAGCTCTATCATGAATCCATCCAAACCCTGTAAAATTCCATTTCTAAGTTCCTTTCAGGACCATCTTTTGTAATGGAGTCTATAAGTTTATTGCCCCCTGTGTGAAATAATGCAATACTTCCTTTTATTTTTCCTAAAATTACCTTATACAAGTTTTAAAGTGTATCCCCCTTCCCCAAATCTTAGTATTTCAGAATTAAGTGAATGAGTCCCTATCGACCTTTTCCACATTAGTCACTGTTTTATAGATTTCATTCATATTCCGCCCAGCTTTTTATGACAATATCTCCCAACTGTATTGTGTTTTAAGGTTTACAAAGAACTTACCTAACTCGATAATAAAACAAACGATAAGTGGTGCAAGTATTCGTGTTTCCATTTTTTAGATGAGAGAACTAAAACTCAGATAAGTCTCCTTGAGTTAGGAAGTCAGGTGAATTGGGGCCACTTAGGTGATGTAGCAGATTGAGGCCTGGACCTGGAATCAGGAAGACCTAGTTCAAATCTAGACCTCAGAAACATATGACTGTGAACAAGTCGTTTAATTTCTGTCTGCCTCAATTTCCTCATCTATAAAATGGGAATTATAATAGAACCTACCTCCTAGGATTGTTTTGAGGGTACAATCAGATAATATTTGTAAAATGCTTTGCAAACCTTAAAATGATGTATAAATGCTAGTTATTATTATCATTTGACATTTTTTCCCATGGTCATATAATTACTAAGTGACTAAAATGGGACTCAAACCCAGGTCTCTCCTTACTTCAAAATTAGTATCCTTTCTACTATAACATTCTGCCTTTCTGGTACAGAGTCAGAATTTGAGGATTCATAGAGCCTAGACCTACTTTTTGCTCTTCTAGAGGTTTAGCTTTGCTGCAATTAGATATGAGGAGATGAGATGTTTCTGTCCTGAAAGACCACAGGAATGGACTTGCCCATGGGAAACCTTGCTTTCTTCAGGACTATAGAAGTACTGTACTTGCTGTAATCAATCATTCATAAGTACTTTGCCTTTTCCTCAGAACATCCCAAAAATCTACACCGCCCCCATCTGTTACGCCTCAGTGCTTGCACTTTGTATGCCTCCATTATCTTGTCTACTTGTATACCTCCACTAATTTCTTACCTTTGCACATATCCATTCATCTGTGTAAGACCCTTGTTTGATTTCTTTCCTTCAGAATGTAAAATTGTTAAGCCTTACAGTGTTGCCTAAAAATCTCCACAGAATTTCTTAACGTAAGAGGCTCTTCCCTAATGATCTCAGCCATAAGTAATATTGGCTATGCCCTGATTAAGCTGGAAATTACCATGCTGTGGATTAATTCTTCAATACTAGCTTTTCCTGTGTCTTTCTAAAGTGAACAAGTATACTCTGAGTCCTGGACTGCCTGGGCTGAGTAGCAGGGGTGATGCCCAGACTGTCTACAAGATCAGTTTTTTGTTGATAACATGCCTACATGAGATATGCCAAGAGACGGTGAGGAGAGGAGGAGACTGAGCCTCAGGGGATAACTCACCCAAGGTCATAGTTCACTTGGTAGTAGGTTCAGAACCAGCAACCCAGGCTTCTTGTTACCTAATCGCTGTCTTAGGCTGTTGGGATTAAGCTGACTTTATCTCTTTTTCTTTGTGTGTTTCTCTCTTGAAGATTTATGTGCACCTGAAAGAAGGCGGTGGTGCAGACGGACTGGACACTCTAAAGAACAAGCCCCAGCTCCACAGCATGGTGGCCAAGAGCCTCTGTAGGAATGCAGCGGGCAAGAACTATATCATCTTCACAGGGCCCAGCATCACCAGCCTGCCCCTTTTTGAAGAGTTTGAGAAACAAGGTTTGTGGTGGTACGACGTGCTCCTGCTGTGGATTTGCTCTGAGAGCAATTGCTTAGAAATTATTAAGTGGAATCTCTGGGAAGAGAGGTGGTCAGAGGTGCAAATGCCCCCCAGATGATAAAAATTTTAGTATTAGAAGCCACCTTCAAGATCATGTGGATAATCAGCTCTACCCAAGGTTCTAGTATGATTTCTCCATGTGTGTTCTGTTCTTGGCAACTGACCACCAAAGAATTGTCCTCTAGGAATAGTTGGTTGTTGTTGGGGTTTTTTTTGTCTTTTGTATTTTTTACAATCACAGTTCTTTTCTTAGCCTTTGGGCAAATGCCCATGAGCTTCCACCTGGCTGCAATGATGATCCCTCCCAATATAGAAGGCACTGTGTTACTACACAGAGGAATGCAGTTTAGCTCAGGAATCAATGAAACTGGCATCACAAAAGTTTGGGAAGATGGTGGCTCTTTTCCATTACTGCAGTGGATGAGAAAAGTGCTGTTATGGCTGTTGGGGCTAAGGGGAGAGGAGAGTACTAATACTGCAAGGAGCTCCATGGACAGCTGGGGAATCTGATGATATTCTAAAGTTGGTCCCACATTTCGGGATCACAGCTGGTCCATTCCATCATCATCCAAGGAATCTCCCTTCATCCCATAGCAGCTACTAGAATGAGAGGCATAGTAGGAATAAGGATAGACAAGGGTAAGGACTTGACTTGTGATTTCATTGCTATAAAAACTTCCAAGGTGAGGAAACTCACCCCATCCCTGCATGTCTCCATATCCTTTGCAACCCACAGTCTTAGAGAGTTGCTTAGAGCATTAGTGATTAGAATAAGTGGTTAGGTCAGGGTCACACAACTAGTATATGTCAGAGGCAGGACTTACTTAAATCTAGATTAGCTCTCTACTATCCCATGTCACTTCTGTCAGGAACAATGACTGTGCAGAAAAGTCTTGAAACTGTTCTAGAGACCTGGCCTTGCAAACCCCAAATTATTCTCTTATGCAGAATTTCACATAAATTACAACCTCAATAGAAGGGCATTGGAAGGCAGGAGTTGGGGGGAGTGTCAAGAGTAAAAGAAACCACACAGAGTTTTGAGAGGGATCTAAAAAGGGAAAAGTTTGAGAACCTCTGAGTTAATGCAAACTGATGAACTGTCCTTTGAAAATATCCACTTGGTTTAGATCCTGAATGGAGAGAGCATCTCTTGTTCTGTGGGAGGTGAATGAAAGCAGAGGTTTGCCACCCCCTTGCCCACATGCACAAAGTATGCTTGGAAAGTGGGGAGATCAGCAGCTGAGACTCCTTTTAGCTCACTTTGATCTAGCACTGTGCATTTATAAAGCATATCTACATGTGTTTGCTTCCCACAACAACCTTCTGAGGGAGGTAGTGTAAGTATTATTTCCTTTTTAGATTTGAGGAAATTGAGGCACCAAGAATGACTTCCTCAAGGACACCTATGTAGAAGTGAGGCCTGAACCCAGGTTTTTTAACTGGTCATCTAGGGTTTTTCCCACTATGCCCCGAGGCCACCTTCCCCCTTCCTGTTTTCCATCCCATCTTGCAAGAGCTAGATTCCAATTCTATATTTATTTTGTCAGCTCCTCAAAAATATTATTTTATCAATGTAGTTACTTGACATGATGTCAACCTTTGTTATTTTATTAGACAATCCATAAGTTGCAATGTCCAAAAGAATTCATTACCTGGATGCTAAGCTTCTGATGATGTCTCTCAGGCCTTAGCTAGGCTGGTCCTTGTCAATATAGGCTTGCAGATCAACACAGAAACATAGGTTTAGGGTGAGAAGGAACTTTAGATATCAGTTAGTCTAGGGGTTCTTAAATTGGGGGTCCAAGAACTTATTTTTGTAATGCAGGTATCCCAAAAGTACAGTTTTAAGCTGTTGCTTCTAGACTGCACTAAGACTTTTGGGATGCCTTGTATTTCGATAACTGGATTTTAATTGGTTTCCTGTGTAATCTTATGTATTTTACTCAATGCATTTTTAAAAGCATTATTCTGAGAAGTCATCCTTAGGCTCTACCCGACTGCCAAAGGGGGGATCCATGACAGAAAAAAGGATAAGAACCCCTGATTTGGTCAAACTTCATTTTACAAATGAAGTAACTGAAACCCAGAGAAGTTACGAAATATGATCAAGGTCACCCAGGTACAAAGGAGAAGATCTATGGTTTAAACTTGAGTTCTTTAAGCCAGTGGGCCAGCATATCCAGGGCTTTTCTTGAAATACTGTTGTTTGCCAGAACTTTTATCAAACTTTTCTAACTTAGTAACATCTAAGAGAACAGAAATGTATATCGTATACGTCCTTTGCTAACACAAATATAGATTATCTGAAAGTATTGGGTTTTTTTAAAAGGTAAAGCTATCTTCCTTCTGATCACTTCCCATTACACCTCTTCTTTCACCAACTTCAACTATAGATTGGGAGCCAAATGTTATTTTTTGCTCACTCAGTTGGGTGATTCAACCTCAGGCTCCTTGCAGGGAAGGCCGAGTTGAGAGGTTATGAAAATGTCATCTTCTATGGGATAGTCATGAAATAGTCTTAGGATCCAATTTTCAAAGCAAAGCTGTCACAGATGCAAATGAGTGGACTGAATTGCAATGCAGCCACCAATCATCCAGAGGGCTCATGCCATAGTTGCCCTGGTTCTAGGAAGGAAAAGAAGTAGGAACTCTTACGTAGGATTATGGGCATATTGGGCTAAGTTTGCATCCTTGGCTCACACAGTAACCCAGAGGGCATGCTAAGTGGTACCTGATGTCCCAGCAGAATCATCTCTGCCTTCATGTGTGACATATGGTCCATATTTTTTATAAGTTTTAGTGGAAAGAATGCTGGATTTGAGGTGAAATGACCTAGGTTTTGAGTCCTGGTTTTATCATTTATAACCTATGTGAAATAAGTTAATAGGACTATTGGATCTATTGTCCAGCAATAGGCAGATAGGTGGCTCAGTGGAAAGAGTACCAGGCCTGGAGGCAGGAAGACTCAACTTCCTGAGCTCAAATCCAGACTCAGATACTTATTAGCTGTGTGACCCTGGGCAAGTCACTTCACCCTATTTGCCTCAGCTTCCTCATCTCTAAAATGAGCTGGAGAAGGAAATGGCAAACTGCTTCAGTATCTTTTTTTGTCAAGAAAAACCCAAATGGGGTCACAAAGAGTCAGACATAACTGAAAAAATACTGAACAATCATTGATTTAAAATCGGAAGGCTCCTAGAAGGCCATTTGGAACTCTCTGGGCCTCTGTTTCCTCATCTGTAAAATGAGGGTGTCATAGGATCTTAGATCCAGAGCAGGAAGGGATTCAGAGGCCATCTAATCTGATCTCCTCATTTTCCAGTTGCCAAAATTGAGGCCCAGGGAGGAAAGATTATTTGTCCAAAGTCACCTAGGTAGTGAGCTCCAGGAGTGAGATTTTCACTTGGCTCCTTTGACTCCTGGGCTGATGCTCTTTCCAGCATGCCAGACTGCTTCCGTGGTTAGATGGGATAACTTCCAAGCTCTAAATTGATGGTCCTGTAGTCTAATTTCAGTGGTTTAGGTGGGCTGCGTAGGGTTTCCTTCATTGAAACAAATTATAAGATTTAAAATCTGATGTTTCTAAGAGAAGGCTAGGAAGTAAGTAAGAATATCTTGGGCCTCTTTTGGGAAGACTGTTTTTCCCAAGACTGTTTGGCCCTTCACTGAGAAGTCATGCAGCTCTGTGTCCATTAGCCTCTGTGGCCTTGTGTGAGAGAAGAATGTCTACCTGAATGTTTTGTTCCTGCAGGGGTACAAACAGGACCCCTTTAAAGCAGGATGAGCCAACTTGTAGACACATCTGTCCATATCCACATAAAGGAATACAGAGATGAAGACAGACTCCGCTAGGCTTGGCTTTTGCCTTTCCTGTGGCGTGAGCATGAACGCTAGTTCCATCAATTTTTCAAATTGCTCCTAGCTTTGCAAGCTTCAGACAGGGAAACATTCCTCAATAGAGAAGAATAATAGACTGTCATCTCCTGGATGCTTTAAGTCATTTAAAAAGAAACAGGATTTTAACCGATATCATTTATCCCCTCCTTTTTATTCCCTCCTTTTAACAGATATTTTCCTACTAAAGGGGGAGGAAAAATGATTCTAGGTAAATTGCTCTGGCTGCTGTTATATATAAGGATGCATCCTGGATTCATTCCCACTCTGGGAGGCTTGGTAGGAACAGTTGAAGAGGTATGAACAATGATGATGCACTCATTCACTCTTACTTTTAGAAAACAGGCTCATTCATACCTCTTTCTCTGCTTTTATCAGATGCCTACTGCATCTGCCAACCTTGGTGGTGGAGTTGTGGGGGGGGGACTTATTAGTATAAGAATAAGAAAAAATTTTGGCCTCAAAAATAGTTGGGGTGAGGAAAGATTCCTGTGTGGGTATGTTTTTTTTTTATAACTTTTTGTTTTTTAAGTTACTGACCTGTCAGTTGATGGGCCTAAAATGATGATTCAATCTTTAGTAATCTTAAGGTGAAAATAGGGATATGATAATACAGAAGCCATTATTTACATATCACTTACCATGTGCCAGGCACTGTGCTAAATGCTTTACAATTATTATCACATTTGAGACAAGAGAAAACTTTCCCTAAATTCTAGCAGTGGGCCAATCTGAAGTCTCAGAGGAGAGGTTGTGGAGGAACAGGTAGAATCTGGAAACTTGTCTGGAGAATATAGGTTTAGTTTCATAACAATTGTATTCGATATTAGTCTCTCCATGAGACAAGTTGGTATTCTCCCCTTCTCACATTATGCATAATGTGGTATGCATAACATATACTGATTCACACAGCAAGCGATTATGAACAATGTGCAACCTTAGCTGCTAATTCCACTGTTTTTTTCTAATTACTTAAGTAAGCTCTTAATCAATACTTATCGAATTTAAATTAATTTTTAACAGAAAACCCACTTCTCTCATATTTATTTACTTATATTCCACTGTTACATCAAACTCCCCATGTCTAAAACCAACCTCATAATGAGGAGCCCTGCCCACTAGACTTTGCTGTTTCTGCGAATGGAACCAGCATTCTCTCAGGATTCCAGACTCACTTGGCTCTTAATTTTATTCTGTCTTGAACTGTTATTTAACTACTTCTTGTTAAAATGAGTCAGTCTGGTATAAGGGCTAGAGAGCTGGCCTCAGAGTCAGGAACAGCTAGATTTAAGTTGTATATCTGACTGACCTGGAGCGAGTACTTGAAACTCTCAGTGCTCCAGGCATGGAGCTGACCAGCACCAGAGAGGGACTTTCATTGGGGTGTCAACAATTAGTCCACAACACCCTTGAGAGCAGCCCAGACCAGATTAAAATGTAATTGGGAAATATTTAACAAAATAAATAAAAATTAGATGGAACATAGATAATATTAATGTGTAGTTTTCTAAGTCAGTATATGCCGGGGATCCTTATGTGTGGATTAGTGCCACCCTCCTTTCTACTTGAGTTTGACACAACTACTCTAAATCACTAAAATCATAGATCCAGTCCTTATCTGTCTGTTGAAGTGAATAGTTTCACATTTCTGACCCTTCAGACCCACTTCCATCTCTAAGGTTCTTTGACTAGGTATAAATCCTGTCTCAATAAAGCTATAAGTTCACTAAAGGACAGGAATTGTGTCTTTTGTCTCTGCTGTGTCCTCCTCAGTGCCCAGTGCAGTTCTCTGCAGATGATAACTTTACTTATAGAATTCTAAGTGTTCATTGAATGAATAGAATTCTATTTCCAGTGGACACCTTGATATCATCCATTGTCCCTCCTTCTACAATCACCCTATGCTGTCGTCTCTTTTTGTTTTTTCTTGCTGTTTCTATTGCTACCACCCTGGTCAAGACCCCCATCATTAATACCTGAATTCAGTTCAATAAGCATCTATTAAGCTCCTATATGTGCGATGCACTGAGTCTACCATGGGATTCAAAGAAAGGAACAAACACCCCCCACTATCAAAGAGCTTTCATTCTACACAACTATCGTATTGATCTCCTAACCTGTCTATCTGCCCCATTCTCTTCTCTCTCTTGTTCACTCTATGTGCTACTTCCAGATTTACTTAATCTGCCTAAAAATCATGATTTGCACATCTAATTCCTCCCACAATGCTTTACCTACTCTTTCCCAGGTTAAAAACAATCAATGGCTCCGACAGGAAAAAAAAAAAACCTGAATCACTTAGGCTGATATTCACAAAGAAGTGAAAGGACTTAAGTATTTATTAAGCATTTACTGTGTGGCAAGCTGTATGCTAACTAAGCTAATTAAGCACCTATATGTGTAATGTGCTGAGCTAGGCCTTGGATTCAAAGGCAGAAACAAAATATTAAGCACTTTACAATTATTTCATATGATCCTCACACCAATCCTGGAAGATTGGTGCTATTATGATCCCCATTTTATAGTTGAAGAAACTGAGGCAGATAAGTAACTTGCCCAGGATCAAACAGCTAAGAAGTATCTGAGGTTGGATTTGAATTCAGGTCTTCTGGATTCCAAGTCCAGTGTTCTATCCACTGTGTCCCCTAGCTATCTAAAATTATATTTGGAATTTGAAGACATAGATTCAAATCCTGGCTCTGCCAGTTTCTAACTAATTGGCCTTAGGCGAGTCACTTAGTTTTTCTGCGCCTCAGTTTCTTCATCTGTAAACTGATGTAAATTGTAATATACTATAGTGTATATAATGTGTATGTATTTTACAATTATTTTACTCCCCACCCACACAGAAATCTACTGCTGTGGACTGCTGAGCTCCCGAAAAAGTGACTGCACTGGCCTACCTCTGTCTATGTTAAATAATTCAGATGTTCCCCAGGCTCGAGGACAGTACCGAATAAAGATGAAAGGAAACATGTCTCTGATCTGCTGGTACAACAAAGGACCCTTCCGTTTTCTGACAAATGCCTATTCACCAGTTCAACAAGGTAAGGGGGATAAATCACCTCACTCTCCATAACTGGAGTAGAAGAAGGAGCCTAATGGAAGAAACGGAGAGTGGGGGAGATTTTGATGATCTGAGGGTAAACTCTTGACAAAGTGAATTTGGAAGCTTTTATAAGAGATACAGTTTCTGTAATCCTTTCAATCTCCCAGTTTGGGGTTCAAGAACGTCTGGTTGATGGAAATTTTAAATTAGGAGGTGTGGAAGACACTGGCTGAGAGGACAGAACGCATTCTCACTATGCTACCTCTTAAACTGCCAAGAAGGGAGAGGATGGTGGGTTTTTTTTTCCAGGTGAATTAACAATCCTCATTAAAATCTCCATGTTTCACATTGCTTCAGCATCTTGGCATCTGTGAAAATCTATCCTAATTTTAAAAACAATCACCACCCTCTGCTTTCCTACCCTTTCAGAAGTAAATACCTGCTTTGGGTTAAGGAGCAGTTTGAACCACTTCTCTGCTGGCTTCTCTTTGGGATTTAAAAAAAATCTACTCATACACAAAGGGATTCTTTAGGGAAAAGTCTGTTACTGTCAGGCCTTCCTACAGATCAAGTTTTATGAAGCTGCTCTAATGGAAAATGAAAAGGAACAGGACATGTGCAAAATTATTCACTTTTGTGTAGTAACCTGTCTTTGAATCCCAATGCATTGCACGTATAGCTGCAGCTAGGTGGTGCAGTAGATAGCGTGCCAGGCCTGGAGTCAGAAAGACTGAGCTTCCTGAGTTTAAATCTGGTCTTAGACACTTACCAACTGTGTGACCCTGGGCAAGTCACTTAACCCTGTTTGCCTCAGTTTCCTCATCTGTGAAATGAGCTGGAGAGGAAATGGCAAACCACTTCCAATATCTTTGCCAAGAAAACCCCAGATGGGGTCATGAAGAGTCAGATACAGCTAAACAGCATCATAAAGAAAATGCTTTAAGTTTTTTTTGTTCTGAATCTACTACTTTCCCACAGGCCAAGAAATGCTGTCAAGGAATATTTGCCTGGGTTTAGGCTTAAAATATATAGTACATCAATAATTTTTAAGCACCTACCATGTGCCAGGCACTGTGCTAAGCCCTAGAGATACAAAAAGAGGCAAGAGGTAGTCCCTGTCCTCAAGGAGCTTACAGTCTAGTGGGGGAGACAACATGCAAACAAACATATACGTTGCAAGCTTTATGCAAGATAAATAGGAAATAAGTAAAAGGGAAAGCATTGAAATTAAGAGGAGTTAGGAAAAGCTTCCAGTAGAAAATAGGATTTTAGTTGGGATTTTAATGCTTTCATTGTGTGTGTGTATGTGTGTGTGTGTGTGTGTGTGTGTGTGTGTGTATATGTATGTGTGTTTTCCTTAGCCATATTGTTGTATGTTGCTTTGCAGTGTAAGGTTGTATTGTATATTGCTTTACACTGCAAAGCAATGTAGTGACTGTGAATGTAGCTACGGGACAATAGGATTTTCCCCACTGGGGCTAAAATGGACCAGTCTAGCTGTACCATCCAAGCTTTATTATAGGTTCAGAGATTTAGAGCTTGCAGAGATCTTAAAGACCATCTAGTCCAGTCCTCCCATTTTACAAATACAAAAACTGAGTCCAAGGTAGGTGAGGTGACGGATCAGGCCTCTCCAAGACAGGAAGTAGCAGAGCCAGAATTTTTGGGGGTCCTTTGACCCCAAATTCGGCATGCTTTCTGTGCTACCAGTGGAATACTGAAAGGACTGTAGAGTCAACTCTCAAGAACAGTAGTCAGAGAAATTAGAGGAAATGTTGCCAATTAAAGGAGGGAGAGACAAGGATGTTTGCAACCATAGATGTGTCTACTGCCCGTGTAGCTTCAGCGCTTGGGAAGTTTATGGAGTTAGGGGCAGAGATGGCTAAACATGACAGTGAATGAAAATGAATGACATGACAGTGAAAGAAAAAATGAAAATATTGTAAATAACCATGGTTCCATTGAGAAAGAGAACCAAAACTGTGTCTCTGTGGCTACTGAAGAAAAACAGAGCTGAGACTAGAAAATAAAGTAGTGCTGTTCCCCCATGCCAGAAACAAGAAGATTGATGTGGAAAGAGGAAAAAGCTCATGGACTGGTTTTGAGCACGCTTGGATTCATGTGTGTTTGAGGGTTGGTGCCAAGGTGCACACAGACTTAATAAAGCAGTAATTTATTCTGGCAAAGTCCTGTATGTGTGCGCATGGTTGGTTATGAGTCATAAAATCCCAAACCCAAGAATCTCATTCAACTCTAAGAAGAATGACCAAGAATGACTAATTTCCAGCAGGAACCAAGATGAAAGAGTTGCAAGAGAGTATTCTCAGATGTAGACAAGTTATTAATGTGAATGTACCAAATGTGCTGCTGGCCAGCCCACCATTATTTTATGTGACGTTTTTGATGTAGATTGAGTCTACACAATACTAAAACAGAGAAAGAGGAAGGGTTCCTGATATAGATTGAGTCTACACAACACTAAAACAGAGAAAAAGGAAAGGCATAAGCATTTGTTAAACACCTCTGTACTACATGCTGACATGTGATCTCATTTGATCTTCACAATGAGATGTAGGTGCTATTATGATCCCCATTGTATGGTTGAGGAATCTGAAGCAGACACAGGTTAAATGACTTGCCCAGGGTCACAAAGCTATGAAGTGTCTAAGGCTGGATTTGAACTCAGTTCTTCCTGACTCCAGGCCCAGTGCTCTGCCCAATGCACCATGCTTCTTGACGAAAGCAACTAGATTATTTGTGCTAAAAACTAATCAATTTAACAGGAAAGAAAATGACCGTGTCAGTTTTGTAGAGTGTACACAAAACAATCCACTGTTTGAATTTTTCATCCTTCATCCCATTTGGGGTTTGTAACATGCTTTGGGTACACAGAGGCAGGAGGGTGTAGTGGCTACAGTGTTTGACTTGTATTCAGAAAGACTTCAGATCACCTCAGATACTTCCTGTCATCGTGAGACTGAAAAAGTCACTTAACTTCCCTGTATATCAAGCTACTCCCCAGGGCTGGGGAACCTGTGACTTGTGGCCTTCTAGATCCTCAAGTGCAGCCTTTCGACCGAATCCAAATTTTATAGAACAAATCCCTTTAAGACTTAATCTACAAAGTTTCATGGTACAGTGGAAGGAGCTGTGGCTCTGGAGTAACAGGGCCTGAGTTCAAATCCTGAATCTGATGCATATTACTTACTACCTGGGCCCCATTTTCCTCTTCTGCAAAAGGAGGGTTGGACCAGATGTCACTTGTGGTCCCTTCTGGCCTGAGATCTCAGGTCTTTAAAGAAGTGAATGAAGGCCATCTTCTTTGATAGAGCAAATCACAAATGCTTTGAGTATCAGGTGAAGGGAATTCCACCCTGGATAGCCAGAGATTGTAACCCAAGTCGTCTCCAGGTGGACAGGTCAAAATGGTTTTTTGCAAAGGAGGAGAGACATTTAAAAGGTAAGCTGGGACAGACAGAAGACTATCTCCTGACAAGCCCTGAATTAAAAAAAAAAGTCTAAAGGAAAAATCTAGAAATAGAAACTGCATAAGAGAAACCATGTGATCCAAGTGTACCAAACGAAGACGTAAAAAGGAACTCACTGTTGCTATGAACACCAGGAAGGAAATAAGTCCTCAGAGACCAAGCAGGAACTCAGAGAGATTTAAAAATAAATAAATGGAGCAGGAGCAGGTGAGGACAGTTTTTAACTTGATACTTAAAGGAAGAAAAAGCTGCGTTGGAATCTCTAAGTTCATGATATTTGTAGTGGTGGACAATTCTGTGAGATCATGTGGTGAAAATGCCCCCCAAATTAAGAATGTCAAAGAGGAAGAAATATTGGGTTTTTTTTTTTTTGAGGCGGTTGGGATTAAGTGACTTGCCCAGGGTCATACAGTTAAGTGTCTGATGTCATATTTGAACTCAGGTCCTCCTGACTTCAGGGTCAGTGCTGTATCCACTAAGCCACCTGGCTGCCCCTAAGAAGCATTAATTCTTATAGAAAGATAGAGTATTAGATCAGGAAGAACCTTAGAAGTTCTCTAGACCATCCAACTTATTTCAGAGTTAATAATATATAATATTTATATAGTAGTTTAAGATTTTCTGAGTGCTTTATAAATATAGTACAAATTTATAAATATTGAACCTCACAACAACCCTGGGAGATAGGTACTATTGTTATCCCCGTTACACAGATAAGGAAAAAGAGGTTGAATGAAGTTAAGTGAGTTGCCCAGGGTCATATAACTATATAATCCATGTAACTATATCTATATAACTGGTTAAGATTTGAAGTCAGATTTTCCTTCAAGTCTAGCACTACAATAATAATAATAATAATAATATTTATAGCATGCTTATTATGTGCAAGGCACTGTGTTAAATGATTTTCAAATATCTCCTTTGATCCTCATGACAACTCTGCAAAGTAGATATTATTTTCCCCCATTTTATAGATGAGAAAACTGAGGCAAACAGAAGCAAAGTGACTTCCCAAGAGTCAGGCAGTTAGTAAGTATCTGAGGTCAGATTTGAACTCCTAACCCAGGACTCTATCTGCTGTGCCACCTAGATGCCATAAAAGATGAGGGAAATTGTTTATTAGAATGCAAAAATTGCTGAATTTGGGTTTGGGGGTTGTTGTTATTCAGTTGTGCCCAACTCTTTGTGACCCACTGAACCACAGCATACCAGTGCTGGACATGGGATTTTCTTGGCAAAGATATTGGAGTGGTTTGCCATTTCCTTCTCCAGTGGATTAAGGCAACCAGACATTAAATGACTGGCCCAGGGTCACACCAGCTACTGAGTGTTTGAGGCCAGATTTGGAGTCTTCCTGACTCCAGGCCTAGCACTCTTATCTACTGAACCACCTAGCTATGAATTCAAATCCCAGCTTTCCCACTTTGGGCCTTTGTGACCTGAGCAAGTCTGTTTACCAGTCTGGGCTTCCATTTTATCATCTCTACATCCCACTCAGGCTTCTGGAAAGGCAATGAAACAAACAGACACAAAAACACCAAGAGACCTGTCCTTACCTTCAAATCTCAGTGATCTTCCTCGGCAAATTCTCAGTAGCAGATTTTAAATCTCAGATTATTCTGCCCCTTGTGTCTCTGACCTCTGACTAATGTCCACACTGCTTCTGGGTGAGCTTGCCCCAGCAGAACTGAAAGTTCATTTTCAGGGATGGCTGAGTGGCACAATATATTGAATGCCAATCCTGGTGTCAGGAAAATTTGAGTTCAAAACCACTTTCATATACTTAGTAATATAAGTGATCCTGGGTAAGATACTTCCCCTCTGTTTACCTCAGTTTCCTCATCTGTAAAATGGAGATAATAACAGCACCTACCTCCCACAGTTATTGTGAGGACCAAAGGAGATAATATTTGTAAAGCATTTAGCAGTGTCTGGCACATAGTAAGTACTAAATAATGTTAGCTATCATTATTATTATTATCATTATTATTGTTTTAATATTAGCCCAAGCTAAATAGAATTTGTTAGATAAATTTGAAGCATATATTCACACCCACAACTCCCCTACACACACACATACAATGAAAAAAATTCAAATTTCAGTAAGTTTCAAAGCTAAATATAGAAAATAAGCTAACTGACTATGTACATTTAAAGAGCTCAGCTGCCACTTGAGAAGTGATTCAGGGCGGTAGAGGGAAAAGAAACCCCAATACTATTGAGCATCCATAGACTTTATGAGAGATTTTTTGCTCCTTAAGGTCACGACACCTCTCTCAAGAGCAAAATCTTTTGTGCTTTGTTTCTAGTTCACATTTTGAGGCCAGTGCTCCCCCATCAAAGCCTTGGTACATTTAAGCTTCACAGATTTATGAGGCAAATGGGAATGCAAAGCATTTCTCTATGAAACTGCCAGAGAGTCGTTCAGAAGTGTGTGGAATCCAGTGTAAAGATTTAGGCCAAGTAACCAGAGCAGGGAGATGGGAGACAGATAGGGTCCTGAGATATAGTGGAGGTCATTTACACACACTCACACGCACACACGTCAGAAAATTCACATCCAAGATCAAATGTAAAATCCTGTATCCTTAACCTGCCACCCGCACACCTTTCCAGTCTTCTTGCACTTCTTTCACCTTACATGCTATCCAGTGACACTGGCTTCCTTGCTGTCCCTTGACCAAGATGCCATCTCCTGACTCCAGATTCTATCTTCAGACTCTGAAGGGGATGATACATTTCCTAATGTTGTTCAGTTGGTTTTCAGTCATGTCTGACTCTTCATAGCCCCATTTGGGATTCTCTTGGCAAAGATACTGGAGTGGTTTTGCCATTTCCTTCTCCAGCTTATTTGACAGATGGGGAAAGTGAGGCAGTCAGGGTTAAGTGACTTGCCCAAGGTTACACAACTCCTAAGTGTCTCAGGCCAAATCTTCACTTAGGGAGCTGAATTTTCCTTACTCCAGGCCTGCTACTCTATCTACTGCACCACCTAACTGCCCTGCATTTCCTAATAGGGCTGGATTATTTTTGGGTAAGGATACCTGGCCATAATGATGGAATTTTATTTAGAATTTATGTGAATTAAAATAAGCATCATGAAGTAATGATAAAGAACTGTCCTCGAAGCCAGGAAAAGCTGGCTTTAAATCCCATCCATGACATGTACTGACTGTGTGACCCTAGGCAAGTCACTCAACCTTTTATTGCTCTAGGTAATGCTCTGAGACAGAGTTACAGATAATGTGTTGACCCGCCCTGATAGAGAGAACTTCTTCACCCAGGAGTTCCCAGCACCAATGAAATCACAGATCCAGGTGCTATTCTTATAAATTAAAAGGCATCCTAGGAAACTGAGGAGCCATCACTTCCAGAGTAGGGCACAAATCTTAGAATCTTAGAAACCTTAGGATTTTAGAAAAAGAGCATATTTAAGTCAGAAGGACTGTTAGGCATCACATACGTTATTGAATCTAGTGTGAGCCATTATTACCAAAAGTCTTTGATTGGGAGGGTAGGGTGCTAGGAGTAAGTACCCTAAAGGGGGATGTGTGAGGTGTTCAGGGAGGACTAGCACCTCTGGGGTGAGGGCTTCCTGAGCACTTTTCAGGGATGCTCATCCACCTTAGGTGTCCACCTGGCACCCAGTTCTGACCTGTGGCTCCAGGAAGTTGTAACATGCCCAGTAGCTCCATCCCAGGAAAACCTTCTTGGCAGACAGGCTCAATCAGCCTGAGGGAAACCGATGGGCCACAAACCCATCAGTGAGTTAGGGAAGTGTCTACCCCAAGCATGTGAAGACTTCCCCCAGCGGAATGGGTAGATGAAAACAAATTATTCCAAAGGCCATGAAGGCGGCTGAAGTAGGCACTGTGAAGTGCTTAGAGCTTGGTCAGACATCAAAGACGCCAAGGTCATCCACCGTCGTGGGCCATCAACAGTCTCCTGATGTGTCTTGTCACTGGACTTCAGTGGAAGAGACAATGAGGCTGATGACTTTGTACAACTCTGCCTCACTTAAATCCAGTTCACGAATGAGTCGAGACAATACCCTGTGATGTCATTGATGCCCTTCAAAAATGAAGGACGAACAACATCAACCCTAAAGGATGTTTGAGTAGAAGACACACAGGACTTCACACCCGAAGGGGATGTAGGGATGCAGATCCTGGCCTGATGGGCCATTAAAAGGTACAGGACATAATTTTGATGAAGCTGGCCTCTATAAAACAGGCACTAAGCTTAATTAGCTTCCATTTCATTAGCCCTAGGAGGTACAAGCCTCAGTTACAAAGCTAAGTGTCAGTCCCCTCCAGGAGGTAGAGGACACTTGAGAAAGGAAAATTTATACCTAAACTCTTCTGTGGACCTGCAATCTCATTCTTTTTTGTAACTATGTACATTTAAAGGCAGCTAAAGGTGATGCAGTGGATAGAGCAGGAATTAGGAAGATCTGAGTTCAAATGTGGCCGCAGACAATTACTAGCTATGGCAAGCCATTTAATCCTCTTTGCCTCAGTTTCCTCATCTGTAAAATGAGCTGGAGAAGGAAATGGCAAAACCACTTCAATATCTTTACCACAAAAACCCCAAATGGGGTCATGAAGAGTCAGACGCAATTGAACAATAACAACAAAATTTTCAAGCACAACATCATGAGACGAGCTCAATAAACTCAACAAGCATTCATTGACCCAGATTTTGGAAAGATACAAAGACTAGAATTTAAAAATCTCTGCCCTCTGGGAGCTTGCGGCTGCTGGAGGAATGCAACATGTTGAGAGATAAGTAAATGTAAAGTATTTGAGGAAGAGAGAGCAGCAGCAACTGAGAGGATCACAAAGGACTTGACATAGGAAGTGGCAGGAGACTTACAATTTAAAGAAAGCTAGAGATTCTCAAGAGGCAGAGGTGAGGGAGAAAGCATTGCAGGCCTGGGAGACGGCCTGGGAAAATGCAGGGATGAGAGGGAGGATGCTGAGTGTGGGGAACAGGGAGCAGGCCAGTCTGATAGAAGGTAGTGTGTGTGTAAAGTCTGGTAATAAGATGGTAATAACACTATAAAAGACTTTTAACAAATGGCTATTAAGACAAATGAAAATACTTCAAAAAATTTTTAAAAATACTTTGGTTTTCTGGCTTCTTACTATATGATTTTTTTAAAAAATAGAATCTTCTTCATAATCAAAATATAACCCTAAAATAGTCCTAAACCCATGTCCAATCAAAACTGAAAGGTTATATTTGTACAAAAATGTTTATAGCATCTCTTTTTTGTGGTGGCTAATAATTAGAAATTGAAGGGATGCCCATCAATTGGGGAATGGCTAAACAAGCTGTGGTTTATGATTATAATGGAATATTATTGTGCTATAAGAAATGACAAGCAGGATGATTTCAGAAAAACCTGGAAAGACTTACATGAACTGATGCAAAGTGAAGTGAACAGAACCAGAAGAACATTACACAGTAACAGCAATATTGTTCAATGAATTGTAAATGATTTAACTATTCTCAGCAATACAATGATCTAAGAAAATCCCAAAGGACTAATGATGAAGTATACTATCTGCCTCCAGAGAAAGAAATGATATTGATTGAATACAGACTGAAGCATGCTATTTTTCACTTTTTTCTATTATTTGAGTCTTCTTGTACAAAATTACTAATATGGAAATGTTTTCCATAATTGCACGTGTATAGCCTGTATCTGATTGCTTACCGTCTCAGGAAGGGTAGAGGGGAAGGGGGGAGGGATAGAATTTGGAACTCAAAACTTTAAATAAAAATGTTAAAAAAAATTTTAAATGGTCATATTAAAATAAAAAATTTAGGGCAATTAATTAGATCAAAATTTAGGTCAGTTAGGTCAAAAAAATTAAAGATCAATCAGTGGGTATATGTAAATCCTAAACCATATTTTGGCATAAAAGATTCTTTAGTTCAATGCCTCCTTATACAATTTGATAGCATGATCTCTGGAACTGATATGGGCTTCTTTGATATAGTAGAAGTATTTATTGTTCATTTGTTTCAGTTGTGTCTGACTTTTCATTACCTTATTTAGGATTTTCTTGGCAAAGACACTGAAGTGGTTTGCCATTTCCTTCTCCAGCTCCTTTTACAGATGAGGGAATCAAGACCAACAGGGTGAAGTGACTTGCCCAGGGTCACGTAGCTAGTAAGTGTCTGAGGCCGAATTTGAACTCAGTTCTTCCTAATTTCAGGCCCAGCACTCTATCCCCATTGCCCCACCTAGCTTCCCATAGTGGAAATATGCCATGAAAAAGAACTTTTTGGAACTAAAACAGCAAAGTGATTGAAGTTGATGAATCAATCTCTCTCTCTCTCTCTCTCTCTCTCCCTCTCTCTCTCTCTCTCTCTCTCTCTCTCTCTTTCTCTCTCTCTCTCTGGCTTTTACATCCTATTTGTACGATGTTGTTATTTTTTTGTGTGTAAGCGGCATGGTGGAAAGAACACTAATTTCAGAGTCTAAAGACCTGGGTTTAAGCTTTGGCCTGTGATGCTTACTAACTTTTGGCATAGCACAACCTCTCTCAGCCTGTTTCCCATCTATAAAATTGGAATAATAATCCTTGCAGAAGAAACAGAAGTTCTTAACCTCTTTTATGTCATAGACCCCGTTGGCAGTCTGGTGAAGCCTATGAATCCTTTCTCAGAATAACATCTTTTAAATGTGTAAAATAAAATACATAGGATTCCCAAGGAGATCAAAGGTTAGCGAAAATAAGGATTCTTTTTCTCATCCAAGTTGATGAACCTTCTGCAATCTATGGACCTCTTGGAGGTCTGCAAAGCCCAGATTAAGAACCTCTGTTCTTAGTTTTATAAGTTGCAAAAAATTCCTATCTACATTGATGGAGAAAGTTGCCTCACTGAGAGTTTCTTACATTAATGAAATCACAGGCATAAATGAGACACACACACACACACACAGCCTAAATCCTTGAACTGCTTTCCTCATAGAATTGTTGTGAAAAACATACTTTAAAAAAAGCTTAAAATGATATACAAATTTGAACTATTATTATTAATCTTTCAATGACCAGATAAGTATTCATATCCATGGAATGGAATATATTTGTGTTAATTTGTGTTGTGATGGATTTATACAATTTGTTGTGGGGAAAAGGGTTTGGTTGGGGTTGAGGAGAGAAAAGTACAAGGAAGTTTATTCTATCTTATCTGATTACGTGGGAATATCCAAAATCTTCCTGTGAAGGCATGAAAAAAAATCAGAAGCCCAATTGGGAAGAGAAATGAGATAAAAAGCACAAATAACTCTGCTTTGCTGCATGGAAACACACTTTCCCCTGGCTCTGCCATCTCCTCAAGCTATCATCCCATACCTCTCCTGCCTTTCATTGCTAAACTCCTAGAAACAGCTGTCTGCAGTCGTTGCTTTCACTGCTTTGCCTCACACCTATATCTCAATCCTCTTGCAGTCTGGCTTCTGATCTTACTGCTATCCTGAAATTATTCTTTCCTTTGCTATCACTATCTTTTAGCTGCTAAATTCAATGGACTTTTCTTAGTCCTTCTCTCCCTTGACCTCTCTGCCATTTTTGATAGCTACCGTATACATTCTCCTCTTACTTCCATGGCATTGCATTCTCCTAGGTTTCCTCCTATGAGGAAGAGATCACTTCCGATCCTGTGGGTCCAGTCGCTTCTACCCAGTGTCCTTTGCTGGGTCATCATTCATCTACCACCAGCTGAGTGTCAATATCCCCCAAGGTTCCATCCTAGGCCCTCATCTCTCTTACATTCTCTTAGCAATCTCATCAGCTCTCACAGGTTTATTTATCAAGGTCCACACAGCTGACTTCCAAGTGTCTCTATTTAATCTCAGATCCCAACACTCCAATACTTCTTGCCAACTGCTTTCTGGACATCTCTACCTGGGTGTCCTATCAGCCCCTCAAAATCAACATGTCCAAAGTTGAATTCAGCATCTTCCTAACCCCTACTTTTGTCAGTCCTCCCCTCTTCCAACATTCCTTCTTTCTGTGTCATCTTCACATTCTTCCAGGTAATCTTAATTATCCTCAACTTGCCTCCCTCTCTTACCTTTTTGTTGTTGTTGTTGAGTTATTTCAGTCATGTTCAACTCTTTGTGACCCCATTTAGGGTTTTCTTGGCAAAGATATGGATGTGGTTTGCCATTTCCTTCTCTAACTTATTTTACAGAACAGGAAATTGTGACCAGTCACACAGCTAGTGTCAGACAATGGATTTGAACTCGGGTCTTCCTCAATCCAGGCTTGGGGTACCTTCCCCCCATATCTAATAAGTTGCTAAATCTGTATTGATTATACCTACATCTCTTGAATCTGTCTGCTTCTCCAGTCACACAGCCTCTACCCAATTCCAGGCCCTCATCATCTCTCACTTGTACCTCTTAATTGGCATCTCTGACTCTAGTCTGGGGATTCTTAGACTCCCTTGGGAGTCTGGCAAAGCCTTTGGCTCTCTTTCTCAGAATAATGTTTTTAAATTCACAAAATACAATGCACAGGATTGCAAAAGAAACCAATTTATTTAGTACAGTTAGTAAAATATTTTTTAAAATAAGTCCACAGTCTCCAGGTTAAGAGCCCTTGCTCTAGTCTATCCCCTCTCTAACCCATTTTTGTCACAATAATCCCCCTAAGGCATGGATCTGACGATTTCACCCCTGGTTAAATTAACTTCAGTGCCTTATTTCTAAGACAACGTTATCCAACGTTTTCAAGTGAGAGAAACCCTTTTTAATGTCCAGAAATTTCACAGGCCTTTACATGATACTAACAGTTTATTTCTTTTTTAAGACATTTTTATTTTTATTATGTTTAATAATCGTCAATGTACACGCAAATACTTTTTCCCATTTATTTATTTATTTACTTATTTTTAGATTTATGGACTAAAACAAGCATTTCCATATCATAGTATAATAAAAAAGATGATTGCATGTGAAACTGCAAATCTATTATGTACAACTTGTTTTTCCTTTTAAATATGTAATAAAGTTGTCATTAGCAATTCATTTCTATTGAGAAAAAACATCATAGCAAAAAGCTAGTATCCAGTTTTTGAAGCTTTTAGATGAACTTTTACCTATCCCAACAGCATCTACATACATTTGAAAAAAGGTGATAAGTATATGCACAAAACATTTACATGAACTAAAGTCATTGGGTTTTTTTTGTTGTTGTTGTTGTTTTTTGGCAATATAGATTCTTAAACTTCTTGTAATTACTCCTTGACCCTCATCCCCAGGGCATCACAGGTCCATAGATTGAAAATGACCCTAGGATAAAATGCAAATTCTTTAGCCAGAACTCAAGGCACTTCATGATCTGGATTCAACCTACCTTTCCAGCCTCATTCTACATTACTACCCTTCATGCATTCTAAATTCTAACCACTACTAAAAAATTCCCCAAGCTTGACAATGCATCTCCCGTAACTGTATACTCACAGGAATTCTCTCATACTTTGAAGGCAATCTCCTCTTCATCTCTACTTTTCAGAATCCTCATCTTCAAGGCTTAACTCAGGATCTCTGTGAAACTTTCTTTGTAATTCCCAGTTATTAGTAAACCCCAATAAATCACCTCCCCCGCCCCAGTTATCAGTACCTCTCCCTCCTTAAATTATCTTGTGTTCTATTTAGCTGTGTATGTGTTGTGTATCTCTTTTCCACTCTCTCTATCCCATCCTCGTCCCCACAGTAGAGCGTATGTGCTTTGACGACAGATACTGTTGTATGTGTTTGTATTCCCTGAGCCTTGAACAATGCCTCATTCATAGTACATGCTGAATAAATTGTTTGTTAAATTAAATTGAAGCATGTGAGGTTGGAGGAGGAGGCAAATGGAGGAAGACATCGGTAATTCCAATTCACTTTTTCAAGTGATATTAACACTATACTTGCACCTCGAAGCAGGTGCCACCTTTGTTGCCTTTCCATCGCCTTGCCCTTAGTCATTGAATGGGTGTGGCCTCAGACAAACTGAGATCTGGAAAAGAACTTAATTTAGAAAGGCCGAGTCACTCGCTGCATCCTGGGCCATCGCCAGTCCTGACTTTTGTCTTGCCTCTGGGCTCTGATGACTCTGGAGGAGAGAGTGAGGCTAACAATGTTGCACAGCTCTGCCTCACTTAAATCCATCTCACACACAAGTCAAGACATCATTAATGTCATTGATCCTCTTCAAGAATGAAACAACAGACAACAACAGCATCCCCTGAATTCCACGTGTGATGGCTATTTTGAGTCTCTACATGTGATGGATGGGAAAAGGATGAGAGGAGGAGGCCTTGTTATTGTTGGAATGGGGCCAAAGTGGTGGACGGAAGGGAAGGAATGGAATTGAAAAGATGAGGGAAGGATTCCTCTATGTGTCTCACACACACACACGTACACACACACACAGAGCACAATTTATACCTCTCCAACCTGTATTTTTATATCACTATATTACCATGTATCTAATGTAAAGTCCATATTTTCTCTCCTAGCCTGTATATTCATCTGCCTTTCATTTTTCTCATTTCGACAGAATTCTTTAGTGATGGGTTTTTCTTTTAATCTTTTGATTTTCTTTCTTAGAGCTGTTGTTTTTAAGGCTTGTTTATGGTAAGCTGACCAGAGTTAGGCTCTTCTATAGAAAATATTCCTCCTCCCCCGCTTTGAAATACAAAAAAATTAAGAAAAGGAATGATTCTCTTTTCCATGCAGGAGTGATCATCAAGAGGAAAAGTGGAGAAATCCCCTGCCCTTTGGCTGTGGAAGCTTTCGCTGCTCACCTTAGCTATATCTGCAAATATGACGACAAATATAGCAAGTAAGCAAAAAAAAAAAAAGGGTATCCTTAACCACCATGATATGGGGATGCTAACTCATTTTCTCACCACTACTTATTCAGTAGATTGATAGATACCGTGCTGTGACACTTGGCACCTCATGTGACTTGAGTTAGAAAAGTCATTTAACATCTTGGAGATCATTTCCTCATCTGTAAAATTTGGGGGTTTGGACCAGATGACCTGTAAGATCTCTTCCAGATTTAAATGTATGATCCCTAAAATAGTCATTATGCCTCTCTGTTTATAAAATGGGAAACCTGGGAAATTCAGAGAAGTGTGCCCCTATTGCCTCCAAACTTTTTGTCATTCATGGCTTCTTCTAAGCTCATCCTATTCTGCCTGCCAAATCTTGTCTCTCTTTACTGCCAAGTAAAAGACACATACCAGCCAGGTATGTGGCTTCATTCTACCCTATTCACATCATGCTTATACTCAAGTCCAAGTCTTTGTCATTCTGTTCTTTGTTTGCACACACATCCCAGCTCCCCAAGCTGGGCAAAGGTCTGTAACACCCAACTCCATTGCCTCACTTTTCTACCTAGCTAAATCCATCTGTCAAGACCCAGTAAGTATCCCACCTTCTCCATGAAGTCTTCCTAACTTCTTCAGCTCATATCCTATTACCTCTTTCACTTGAGTACATGTTGTATTCGTTGTCTACACCAGTAGTTTCAATTTTTTTAGTCTCAGAACTCCTTTATCCTCTTAAAAACTATAGAGTATCCCTCAAAGAGCTTTATCTACTGTATCTACTGGGGCTGTATCTACTGATTATTCCTGTTTTTAAAAAAAATTAAATGTGTAGTGATGTTTTTGTTAGTGATAGTTTTAACCTTGTGGACCCCTGGGAAAGGGTTTTAGGAAGCCCCAGGAGGTCTCTGGAACACACTTAGAGAACCACTGTTCTAGGTTATTCATTTTTGTACTTAATCTCCACACTGCTGTTCATTGTCATTCCACATATCTTTTGAACCAAACTGTAAGTTAGTGGAAATCATTTTTCTGACAGTTCCCTACACATGCACACACATACACACATACACACACACACACAGACACGTGCTATCCCTAGCACTCAGCACACTTTGATATGAAAACTTTTTATTGTTTTTTGTTTAGTTGTTTCAGTCATGTCCAGCTCTTGGGGTTTTCTTGGCAAAGATACTGGAGTGATTTGCCATTTCCTTCTTCAACTTATTTTACAGATGAGGAAACTGAGGCAAACAGGGTTAAGTGGCTTGCCCAGGGTCACACAGCTAGTAAGTGTCTGAGGCTGGATTTGAACTCAGGTGTCCCTGACTCCAGGCCCAGCACTTTATCCGCTGCACCACCTGTCTACCCTTATTAAAGGAGCTAAATAAATATTATTTCTTGAATAGTAACATGATAGTGAATTATAATGGGTATGTTTCTAAGCTCTGCTCAAGGTTGGACTACCCCCAAAGAGCAAGTGATCATTTACTCAACTATCTAGGGTTGGGGAAACTTGAATTTTCTGTACTTTTTTCAGGGTGACCTGGGGTCAGCAAGTATCCTGAGGCCCCTGGAAGGTCTACCTAGGGGCATGAGAATATGGGGATTTCCCAGACATACTTGGTGGAGATAATCTGACTTTAACCATAGATGAGAATACATATTCATTAGAATATACGGTAATAAATTGGAAATTACAGCTTAGTCAGAGAAGGTTGTTTTCTTGTTTAATGATTCATTCAATGAGCATTTATTGAACACCTGCTGTTTACCCAGAATTATATAAGGTGTTTGAGAGAATACAATCAACCAATAACTATATATTAAATGCCAGACACTGTACTCAGGCGTGGGGGTCCAGAAACAAAAATGAAATAGTCTTCACCCTCTAAAAGCTTATATTCTTGGGGGCAGGTAGGTGACGCGGTGGATAGAGCACTGGCCCTGGATTCAGGAGGACCTGAGTTCAAATCCAGCCTCAGACACATAACACTTACTAGCTGTGTGACCTTGGGCAAGTCACTTAACCCCATTGCCTAACCAAAAAAATAAAATAAAATAAAATAAAAGCTTATGTTCTTTTTTCTGGTTTTTATTTATTTTCTCTTTTTTATTACTGAAATTTAAGTACACAATAAGAAACATAAATGTTTATATTATATATAATATGAATAATATATAATATAATAAATAATATAAAGAAACATTTTATAAACTTAAATATTGAAACAAATACAAAATAAGAAAAGAAAAAAGCATGTCATGTGCACAACAGAACATAAGAGAAGATTCAAAATATGTAGCAATAAATTTCCATTTCAAGAAAGCCTGTATAATAAATGCTACGTATTGTGTTGAGAGCTCTCCATCTTTTCTTTGTTCCTTCTAAATTTCTTTTGTTCTCTGGTATTCACTTTTTACTTTGTTCTAAAAACTTATATTCTTATGGGAAATATATTTAAGAAAGATTGAAGGATACAATGCTTGTAAATCATTTTGTAGAATATCTAGCACTCTCTAAATGCTGGTTATTATTATAAAACAAGGTTTCTATCCTTGAAAAACTTAGACTCTCTTTAAATACCCCTTACCCAACTATGTGACCAGACCCATCGATTTATGGCTCACCTTGTCTTGTCTGCCTTTTCAGGTATTTCATTTCTCATAAACCAAACAAGACCTGGCAACAGGTGTTCTGGTTTGCCATCAGCATCGCGATCAATAATGCCTACATCGTGTATAAGATGTCCGAGGCCTACCACGTGAAGAGATACAGTCGGGCACAGTTTGGGGAAAGACTCATAAAGGAGTTGTTGGGCTTGGAGGACGCCTCACCGTCCCATTGACGCATCGTTCTCGTGCCTCGAGGCCTGGGTAAGGGACCCACATCAAGGGAGAGGGAATTCGAATTGGAAGAAGAAAATCTGCCGCTCTGGATGTCCAATCAGGGACCTGGTGACGCCCACCGCCCTGCTTGGAGAGTGACACTGCGAGGCCTTTATAGGGGTAGAAATAGAGACTTGGTCAGGAGGAGGAGCTGGTTATCAGGGGCTTCCACTGAAGAAGTGTCCCATCCCACCCCACCAAGAAGTCACCCCCCAGCTGCATTGTGAGTGCTCTGCCAGTCCTTCGTGCACCAGACCTGGGTTTTTTAGGTTGCTAGCCATTTATACAGTCAATTGTATCTGTTCAATAGGGTGTAAGGCTCCTTATGACACCCACTGGAAGCTAATGAGTGGACTCAGGCTCCAAATAGAGGAGACTTGACAGACATGGGGCCCCCCTGCTAATACTAAGTGCTGCTAGTTGTGGGGCATGTCATCACATTACGTTAGAAAATGGGGAGGAAATTTAGGGAAGACTGTGACGTCTTTTGACATCATGGCTTGTCAACTGATGAGGATGAAACCAGCAGAAAAGACACGTTCATTCTTGAAACCATTTAGATCTGAATGGAAGACCGTTTGGTTTTTTCGAATTTGTCCAGGCAGTTCTTAACCTGGCAGTTTAGGAAATGTCTAATGGGGAAAAAGAAGAAAAAGAAAAATTAAATTGGTTGCCATTGAGATAAAAGTGATGGAATGAGCAGCGGTTGAAAATGGTTTGCATAGTCTAATTAATAAATGAGGTATTACTGGTGACTTTGGTGTCTTTGCCTCATGTGAAGGGGACGAGGGAGAACACACCAATTTAATTGGAAGTGTGATGTAACCACTGTATTTTTTCTTTCCTTATTTTTAAATGTATCTTTGGCTTTTTCTATGTGTTGCTTAAGATCTAGCATCATGGGTGATGTTTTCCTCCGTTTCTTTTCCTCCTTCCTTACCCCCTCCCCCTGCTCTGCATCTTGGGCACATATTAAACAACTTTGTGACTGTACCCAGCACAGGAAAGAACAGTTCACTTTGAGAAGAAACACATTGTACTTGCCAAGTACCATAGGAATGCCTTTTAGAATTTAAGCCTGGTCACCACTATTGTCATTTACAAAAAAAAAAATCACAAGTTTAAATATAGATCTATATATACACGCATAAATACACATGTCACGTTATCGAAGCAGACAAATCTCTTTAAGGTTAAGATGACTGAGCTGAATCTCTTCCCCAAATTGGGAGTCCCACCAATCTCGCTTGCCTTATTTTAAATGGCCCCTTTGCCTAATACAGTTGTCTTCAGCAAGACCCTAAGAAAAGGGAGTGCAGAAATCTCAAGACAACATTTTTGGAAAAGTGCAGAATTTGATAAGAGGTGGCTCTTTCTTGGACCCCAACCAGAAAGATTTAATTACTGAAATGGGGCCATGTAATAAGGCAGACCTACAACACGAAGCCAGCATAGGGGCAACATTAGAACGAGAGATGCAATGCATTTTCCAGCATAGCTGGCATACTTCCACTCAGGTGTGTGTTTCAATACCCATTCCCTATGCCAACCCCCAGAAAGCCTCAGAACAAGAAAAGTGGGCTGTTCTGTTCACCATCATCCCCAGGCTAAGAGCAAATAAGTGCTGAATTTAAATGTTCTTCCTTCATCTGGCTTTTATGTAAACCCTTCATTTTATTTTTTTTCCCTCTTCTTCCATCCCTCATTTTCAAAAATATACAATCTGTTTAACTCAGGCTTTAGGATTATTGTTTTTTCCTCCTGATTTCACGTTGAACAAAATAGAAGAGTCCCTAAAGTGTGCTCGTGAACATTTAGTCGTTTCTGTATTCTCAATAAAGGATTACTAGTGTCTTCTAGTTTTGATTGGATGCTTCGGATTTTAGACCCAAATTAAAATTGTTTTTTAAAAGCCTCTTTCCTATTCTTGTGAAACCAATGAAGTAGCATTTTGTGCTAGATTTAATTAGAAGCAGGTTTACTGCATGGGAATGATGGATTTTTAATTTGTGGTCCTTTTTTATTCGGCCTACTATTTCTGAATTGAACACAGTTTCAACACTTACTAAGGGAGACACTAAGGAAAAGTGGTTGGTGTCTCTTTTTTTGTCCTAGCCATTAGAGAAGCAATTTCTAAGGATATTTTTACTTTTATTTTGGCTATGATTTGAAAGTTGGGGGTGGGAAAAGATAGGGTAAGAAATCGAAGAACTAAAATACAGATTATTAATGTATTTCCCAAAGCCAATTAAAGAGGTGATTTACAGGTGTGTTATCTAGTCTGCCTGGCTTCAATTAATTGTCCAAAGACTGGTGAGTTTCTCAGAAGGTCTTTTTTTTTAAATTTTCAAGTTTTGACCAAGAGCAAATTCATCAAACAAACCCCTCACCCACCCCCAGTCTAGGTGGATTCAGGTGTCTGTGTCTGCATTCTAAACTGATGATTTTCTAATTACTTTTACTTTGTACCTTGTGTCATTCCCTATTACTGTGAAGTTGTGTATGTTATTAAATTACTAGATAATTAGAGAGTAATTAGATGATATTAGTGCCCTGTAACTGAAATGGTAGACAACTGATTACTGATGAACTGATAGTTTAAAAAAAAAAAGTCAGGAAGTATGGACTATACCACACTCCCTCTAGCAGAGGTTGCAAATAATCCAGCCAGTTTCCTCAGGGGACTGGACATCAGGAGGATTCCCCATTAGGTATCCTAGCAAAGACTCCTCTTCAAGGAATTGTGTGCCACCCACACACATACCCTTGCCTTATAGGTATTTTGGGGTGGCTTTTGGGATTTCTCTAGCTAAAAACCTATCTGGCTCCACTCTTCCCTAGGGCTGACAGCAGTCAGGATGTCACTTGAATTTGCTTGTGGCAGAGTCTGACACAGTAGTGGATGATTATTTGTGACAGGGGAACAACCTAGTGACTGATTCTTACAAGAGGGAGCAAGGATGTCTGGTTGGCAAAGAGGTAAGAGACAGACATACTCTATTACATTTCATGACAGTGAGTTCCCATGCTGTGGTTGGGTGCTGCCACCATGTTGTCCTGACTTCCTTTGGGATGGTTTTGTCACTTGGTCTAAAAAAGATTGACTCATGAACTTCCCAGACCACATGGTCCCCCCCCCCCAAGAAAAGCCAACAAAAAGAAATGTAAATAAAGTTCCTCCACAGGAAATTTCTACATTTAGTAGAAACACTAAATCACAATAGACAAGAATTACACTGAATCATGCTTTAATAATTCTTAATAATAGATTTACTTTAATAATAATTTACTTTAAATGAATAAATTCCTAATTATATTTTCTGCCTCCTTTGTTGTTCTACTCCTTATTAGATTTGTGTGTGGTCCCCATAACCAACTAAAATTCTTTACTCTGGTCAGTGAAATGTTACAGTAATATTTCAAAGTTTCTATTTTAGAGGAAAGTGTTGGTGACTGGGTAGTTTTGAGCAGCTCAGCAGTGACTCCAAACTGGGTACAAGGCCAGGCTACCAAAATAGATCTAGCTTTGCAATGTGCAAAAATCAAAAAGAAAAGTTGATAAGAGTTGGAAAAAGTAGCAGTGAGTCAAGAGTGGAAAAGGTCTACATGTGTGGGATGGGTTCCATAGTTACATGCCTCATCTCGTGAGACTGTTTCACAGCTGTCCAAAAGTCAGGCTGTGGTACCCCTTAGCTAGAGGAGAATCTGTATGCTGGTCTTTTCTCCTTCCCTGAGGCAGTAATTGTTAACGTGTGTATTTTGACCAATCCAGTCACACCAGAAATATTCAGACATCATTGATTTGGGAATATGGATGATTCACCATTATTACCCTGACAGGGACAGGAGGAAAGACCAGAAATATCCCCATTCCCACCTCCATATTTTTCTTGGGGGTGAATAATTTGGGAAACACAAACTTACTTCAAAGCAATTGTGATATCCCACAATCTATTTAAAGCTCCTGTAGTTTTCCCAATTTTTGTGTAAGGTATAGTAGGGAACTAGAATTACTTCTTATAGCCCCAATACTCAAAACCAGCATATTACTTACCAACAGTAGCACTACTCACTTTTTTCCTTTTACTTACTGTATTGGGGTGTGTGTGTGTGTGTGTGTGTGTGTGTGTGTGTGTGTGTGTGTGTGTGTGAGTTCTCATTCACTCCCACTTGAGAGTTTATCTGATGAGTCCTTCTTTTAGTTTTTACCTATAGTGCCCTATTGCTAGCTAGTCACTTATAGAAATATGTATGTGCCATGAGCACCCTGGGAATTTTATTTTTTTAAGGGAAACATTTATTAAATAATCATAAAGGATTTTATTTTTGCTCATGAAAAATTCTATAGAACCTAACACTTAGCTAAATGTAGGCTTTGAAATAACAACTAAACTTTACTTTTACAATATACACTTTTAAAATGAGACACAAAATATTACATTTTTTTTGTCTGTGACAAGGTGGTTCTTATACTGGAGAGGTTGGAGTATGAAGAGATGAGGAGAGAGACAGAGAGAGAGAGAGGTGGGGTGAGGTGAGAAGAAAGCTCTATACTACAGTAAGCACTGGAATGTAGCTGTCAAGTATTTTCCACTGAGAGAATAATATTCCTTACAAATAGGGTCAGGGAGACTTTAGGAAGGGTAAGACATAGTTGCAGGACTTTCATCCAGGGCCACTGGGCCTATTTCCCAACAGGGCAAAGGGTGTGGAGTGTTTTGGTTTTTTTTTTTCTGTTGACTATGGTTCAGAGATGAAACAAAACTTCCCCTTTTTGACCCTAAACTGCAAGGATTAGAATTGACCCTTGGTCAACTGCCAGCTCTTTTTCTATCCCTGTGGAGTTGCTCTGTCCCACGCCCTTCCCCCAAATAAGGGCTCTTCAAAGTATTGAGTATGAAAAGCTATAGCTTTAAGTATTCATGTTACCAAAGTAGAAAGAGAAATCACCCGGGGAACATGCAAAAAATAGCTAAGCAGCTACTCTAGTATGCATGTCTGTGTCTGTGTGCATGTATATACATACATAGCTATTGATATATACCTGTTTCTGTATATCTATCTGTCTAGATGGATAAATCACTGGTCTCTGTAGCCTGCTTTGGAATAGGAAACTCTATATAATAACCCTTACATAATTCTGGCCTTTTTTTTTCAGCGTAGCCTTGGCTACTATTCTCTACCATACCTTCTATCTTTACCAAGCATTAGTAGACTCTAGGACTCTTCATTCTTGCCTCTTTTTGTTATTATTTTTGGATTTAGAGGGTTCAGATTCTTTCTCTCCACCTGTCCTCCTGCCTCTTCCTCCTTTCCCTCTCTCCATATCTTCCCCTTCTCTCCCCTCCATTGCAGACCTTTTCTACTTCCAAGAATCCTATGTTGTTCTTGTTCAGTCATTTTTCAGTTGTGTCCAGCTCTTTGTGACCCTATTTGGGATTTTCTTGGCAAAAAAGATACTGGAGAAGTTTGCCATTTCCTTCTCCAGTCCATTTTATGGATGAGAAAACTGAGGCAAAAAGCGTTATGTGATTGCCTAGCATCACCTTGCTAGTAAGCATCTGAGGCTGGATTTGAACTCAGGAAGATGAGTCTTCTGACTCCAGGCCTGGGACTCTATCCACTGTGCCATCTAGCTGCCAAGAATCCTATACCTCTTCCCAATTTATGGAACAAAGCAAGGTATCATATACAAAAACTATTGGATTTAGGGTTATTATTATAAAACATTGCTATAAAACAAAAGCACTCTAGTAGGTCTCTCAACAGGTTATCTGGGCACCGTGACACCCCCAAGGGATACCACCCTATCTGTATATATCTATCTTAACATCCACACACAGCTTCTCAAGTCCATTCTCTTTGCATTTAAGTCTTCATGTGTGCTAATCTCTCCATTTATCAGGACCTGCCAATATGTTCAGGTGGTACATGTTTGGCTCAGTGCCATATTTGAAACCATACTTCGGTTATTTTAATGGTGCCCTATAGGAACAAAACATAGCTATCCCTTTAGTAACTGTATGATATACATGTATGGTGGTACAATAAAAAAAGTGATTCCTATGAGGTGTCAGGTATGTAAAGTATCACCGTGTGAATTTTTTAACACATTTTTTCATGTTGCATGCAGCCTTGACCCTTTATGTACATGTATGGGGATTTGGTTGCTTCATTATTTCAGCGGGTCAATAAGTTGTTCAATATAGGTACTCACCCCCATAATGTAGAGAGAAATTAGAAAATTTTTCTCATATTCTCCTGTACATACCCCATAGGAAACCCACCCAACATTTTAGAGACCTTCCTCTCAATCTCTTGACTTTGCACAGATAACAGTGGAGCCCATGGGTGATCCAACTGTTTGCCCTCTCTCACTACTTGGCCTGCCCACCTTCTTTTCTGATTGGATATTTCTCAAGACATCCTTTATCCCACTTTTCCTGTACAGTTCTTCATTGATAATGTCTTAAAACCTGCTGATGCCCATCATATATCCTTTGAATGACCTTCAATTTTAATTCTTTGATGATTGTGGCATTCCATGACACAGACACAAACTATTACAAGAAGAATGTTTTTTAAAAAGGTATCCCCTCCTTTTTTTTCTTCAGGAAGAAATCTGGAGTTATTATAAGCACTGCAAAGTTTCCTAGAGACAATCCAGCTTTCTATCCCCCAGTTCAGTCCTAGGCCCAAGTCATTGTCTATGTGCAGTGTCTGTCCTAGAAGTGTACTGATTGACTAGTTCTATGGGTTGTCCATGCAACTGTAAATCATGGCCTGGACTATGTGCATTATTCATTCATTTGGCTTTTCCAGTATAAGTAGTCTGAACTCTTTTGAAAAATTATGGATCTTACTTAAGAAGCACTGTAGCATTCAGGAACTTGATGCAATCAGCACGATGCCATCTGAAAACAAGAGTATTTGGATGATGTTACCATTTATAAGGAAGCTCTCTTCCATTAGACTCTGTGCTGGTCATCTTCACAACAAAGGCAAACACCCTAAGTGAACGTATATTTCTGTGTTTTATGCCTCACTTGATGTTAGGAATCTGAGGGTGGCTAAACAAAATTATTCCTGATGTTACATATTTCATGGAGTCGTGTATAATTTTGAGATATACATGGGAGACACACCTTGTTGAAGGAGAGCCTATAAGACAGTTTTGTTCTCTTGATTCAAATACTTTTTGTAGTCAACAAACAATAAGTATTATTGTATAATTATTATTATAACAAAAATGTGATCTGCTGTAAGAATATCAGCCTGTCTGTTCTCTTCTTGTACTTCATCAAGGATGCCTTTGAAGTGTTGTTTAGGTCATTCTCAATTTTTTTGTGTGAAGAAATACAAAAGTAGGCATTAATGACTAATAGTTACTAATATTTTCTCAGTCTTCTTTTTTATACATGTACAATCATATTAAATATATTTCCACATTACTCATGTTGTGAAAGAAGAATCAGAGCAAAAGGGAAAAACCACAAGAAAGAAAAGAAAGAGAGAGAGAAAAAAAATAGTATGCTTCAATCTGCATTCAGATTGCATCAGAAAAAAATTATTTTTCTGGATGTGGATAACATTTTCCATCATTAGTCTTTTGAAATTGTCTTAGATCATTATATTGCTGAGAAGAGTTAAGTCTATCAAAGTTGATTGTTGCACAATGTTTTTATTACTGTATACAATGTTCTCCTAGTTCTGCTCACTTCACTCAGCATCAGTTCATGTAAGTCTTTCCAGGGTTTCTGAAATCCTCTGTCATCTTCTTGGCAATAATAAGGTCTGAGATTTTATTCCCAAAAATTTTGTTATCTTTTTTTCAGACATTTTGATGATAGATCCTTCAATGCTCTCAAAATTGTGTTACTTCTAGCATAGGCGTCTTTTCTTTGTACTTCTTGGTTTTGTTGTTGAGTCATTTTCAGTCATGTCTGACTCCTCTTGACCCCATTTGGGGTTTTCTTGGCAAAGATACTGGAGAGGTTTGCCATTTCTTTCTCCAGCTCATTTTACAGATGAAGAAACAGAGGCAAACTTAGGGTCTAGACTCTAGACTACCACTTTCTTTAGTTCCATTTCCATTTCCTTTTGAAATACGCCAAGGACTATGATGTAAGAATCCAAATGTGGTATTCCACTGTCACTGATATAAAAAAGGGTTTTTATAGAAATCTTGACAGATCTTTTCCATTTTTCATTTGTTTATTGTCCTTTCAATTTAGTTCCTAAATGTCCTAAATGTGATGAGGTTAGAGATATATAGTGGGAAAGAAGAGGGACTGTAGTTATGTTAGCATATGAGAAGAAGCATGGAATGTTTATTGGAAGCTAGGAGATTTCAGCTGGTATTACAGCAGCAAAGAGAAGGGCCAAGTTCTGCTTACTCATTCTGATCATTCACATTGATCCTTGGTTTGGGTCACTGATAGATAACTTCATCAAAAGCCCAAACCATCAACTGTACTTTCAATCATAATAATGTCATCCTTGTAAGAAAGATGAAGAAATATGGACTGGGATGATAGTATATCTGGTAGGATAGGTGGATTTGTAGCTAGTTGAATCACTATTCTGAAATGATATTAATTACTTGGTTGATGAGGAAGAAGCTTTCTAGTAGCATACCACACTCTGCCCTTGGCGTTGTCCTAGAAAACACTTTTTGTTAATGATTTTATGAAAGACATAAAAGGCAAATCGGTGGATTAAATAAAATTGAGAAGGATGGCTAATATATTGAATGATTGAATTAAAGTTTTAAAAGATAAAGCCTACTAAATCGCCACAGTTCTCTGACACCAATGTTATGAAATTCAACAGGGATAATAAGTCATATTTAGGCTAAAAAACTCAGCCCTGCTATCCTGATAACAAGTGATAACAAGATCTAGCTTGACATTACTTTCTGTAAAAAAAAAAAAAAAAGGAAAGAAAAGAAAAAACAACAAGAAACATATGAGGGTTAGAAATGTCCACAGGCTCAGCATGAGCTAATGGAAAGGGAGGGAGAGAAAGGGAGAGAGAAAAGGAAGGGAAAGGAAGGGAAAAGAAAAGAGCAAATGTGATCTTACTTTGAAATACTTTGATTAATGATTGTGTGTGTGTGTGTGTGTGTGTGTGTGTGAGAGAGAGAGAGAGAGAGAGAGAACATCTACTTCCAACGAAGACTGCAACCCCTCCACTCCTTTTCATCATATGTGAAATTTTTCCTTGTTTTCCCCAAACTCCACTGTTCAGGGAAATTATCAAGAGCATTAGATGCCTTCCTTTTGTTTGTGCTGTATCTGCAGGACACTATATTGCACTATGTGGGCTGCCTATATTGGCTTCCATGATTCATTATTGTTATGTGACTGGTTCATATCCTCTTCTAATCATGCATATTCTCTATAATGTCTTTCATCCCAATTTTTGCAAAAAAAAAAAAAAAGAGAGAGAGAGATGACTATTGCTACTATGCTGTAGTCTACTTATACCTGCCATGTATTTTTCCATTGCCTTCATGGATTTTCCTAACTTAAATTCTTCAGAGATCATTGTATTTCGTAAGTCATAGCATCATAGCATCTCTCATAGCATCCACAGAAATGTCCAGTTTGGAGTCACTGAAAGCACCAGCCCATTTAATAAATGTGACCCAGTCTGACATCTTCCTCCTACTAAATCAGCTCTGGGACTAGCTCTTTATTCATCTTCTTTGCTTACCCCCAATACATTCTATTGATGGATTAATTCCATGGGCTACCCCTCGCAGGTGCATTTCCATAATGAGCATTTTTTTCCACTCTGTTTCTCAAGTCCAAATGGTTAGACAAATCTCTTTTGTATTCCTATGTATTCCACTGAGGAAGCTTTTAGGGTTCTAGGGCCCAATGCAATTCATATGATAATAGCTCAGAATGAATTTTGAAGAAGTCCATTATCAATAAGATTTTTTTTTTAATTTGAATCCCAAAAGGTTATTTTCTATGACACTCAGTGCAATCTCAGACTACATTAATAGAAATATGGTATCTAGGTCATAGAAGATACACCAGGACTAATGACTAGAAGCTATAAGAAAGCAAATCTGGAGGGGCAAGCTAGGTGGTGCAGTGGGTAGAGCACCAGCCCTGGAGTCAGGAGGACCTGAGTTAAAATCCTGCCTCAGACCAAACACTTGACACTTACTAGGTATGTGATCCTGGGCAAGTCACTTAATCCCAATTTCCTGGAAAAAAAGAAAGAAAGCAAATTTGGACTTTCTACAAAGAAAACTTTTTTTTCCTATCAGGGCTATCCAAAAATGAAATGGATTTCCATGTGATATAACAAGCTCCCTGTCACTGGATGTGTTTAAAAAAGAGACCGGATGACTGACTGTCAGATTTGTCATAGAGTGGATCTAGGAATGAAGAGAATGAACTATATGGCCTCTATGCCCCTTTTCCACTCTAAGACTTTATTATTTTAGACAGGACATCTGCTCTGGTGACTTGTGATCTCCCCCCTACCCTAGGAGCTACAAATAGCAACAAAGCAAGGCCTTTGAGGGAGTCTGAAGAGTAACTTGAATGTACTAGTTAGATGAAGAAGGGAGTAAAACTTTGAATAGTTGACATTCTCCAGTAGGGGTGGGCAACCTGTGGCCTCAGGGCCACATGTGGCCTCCAAGCTGCTAGTTTCCTACCTCTGCTCCAGGGGAAATCCTGTACATTCATTCTTGTTATATACCTTTTCCCCTTTAGAACTCTATCTGTCAAAGGAAGGGACTTGTGTTCCTAGAATACAGCATTAGAAAGGTGGAGACCATCATTATCAAGGGACCTTAGCAGGAAACACAAAAACTAACTCTTTATTTAGTTGCAGACTCCCATTTTCTTCCAGGAAGCTATTACATGGAAATATATGAATAAAGTTGATTTAAGTTTCTGGTGGGTTTTTCTCCTCTCTGATTTTCACTTTGGAACCTTTAGGAGAAATTGTCTGTACATGAGTCTAATCAGGAACCATATGTACACACCCCACATGAGGGTTTGTCACCCAATTGCATTTCCAAGCTGGTGCCATACAACATATCTCTGTGAAGCTTTGATTTTACATGACGGCACGCTTGCAATAAATTTTTATGAATTTTGTACACCATGAGCTAAATTCTGAGTTGTGAAGTGTGGCCAAAAAAAAAAATTTATAGTGTCACTCAGATATCTTGTCATGTGGTTTTATTTCTTCAACAAAGTTTGTTTACAGTCAACAACTTTGAAATACAGTTAAATATATTACCACCTGCTTCTCTCTGGTGTCATCTTTTTGGGTGGATTGGGTTTGTGATGAGAAATTCACACAATTTAGGCTGAGATGAATTGGCAGTGTTATGAACAAGAAGAAAGATTGGGCTAAGCCCAGGAAATACATTTAAGCAGATCACATTTGGGAGAGAAAAGAAACAAGGAAGAAGGGTAAGAAAGCCATCCTAACATACCCACCCTCCCACCCCCATGATATTCCAGTATTCTGGACTTCCTCACTTTTACTGCTCAGTCTAAAGAAAGGAAAAAAAAATTTGACCACTCACAGTGATCTCACAGATTGCTCTGTTCATCTTTTCTACTAAATGGAGAGTGGAGTCACCCATGGCCAGAGGCTATTAGGGGAGGACAGCCTTCCCTCTATTGTCCAGTTTTTAGATGGCCAATACTATCCTGCAGACCCCTCCATTAGGGTGAGTGGGATGCAGAGTTTGGAAATGATGGCAACTATCTGGCATTAGAAAGTTCTCCTGCTGCTTTTGGCTTTTATTTGTTAAAGGCAGAAGACAGGATTCTCAAAAGGAAAGGAAGAGCATGTAAGAATGAGTGTGGACCTATATGTGCATGCATAGCTGCCACTGAGCAAAAAGCTGTGCACGT
This sequence comes from Vombatus ursinus, assembly GCF_900497805.2. NCBI lineage: Eukaryota > Metazoa > Chordata > Mammalia > Diprotodontia > Vombatidae > Vombatus > Vombatus ursinus. The sequence goes on from NW_020954576.1 coordinate 3,077,109, forward strand.
GACTTCATGGAGTCATTTATATCAATATCCACATAGCGTGCTGCTCCTCACACTCTACAGTACCGTCCCTCTAAGAAGCAGAGGGAGGTATAGTCAGCACCTGCAGACCTCCTTTGGCTTCTGGTTTGCTTCTAGTTCCTGGATTCTGGGACTTTCCTCCACAACACATTAAACACAGGAGTGAAAGGACCAGAGCACTCCATAAGAAAGATTAGTTTTCTGCCACCATAGAAGTAGGGAAAGAAAAGAGAAGAATCATAAAGGAGTCATAGAAAAAAAAACAAAAACAACACCGTCAAAGGGGTAGGTGGAGAGCCACATATCACAGAATCCAGGGGAAGAGAGAGCGAGCCACTGTCTGGAATGCCACAGAGAGGTCAAGCAGGATGAAAGACAGAAACGAGGCCACTGGATCTCACATTACAGGGTTGCCCGTAGAGCATTTCAGTATAGCAGTGAAGTGGGAGGCAGATTGCAAGGACTGAGGAGTGAGGACGGTGGGCCACTATTCTTTTTAGAAATCTGGCAGTGAAAAGGAACAGAAAGATAAGGCAAAAGACTGAGGTAATAACAGGAAGAGAAATTCGGACAGATAGCCACCTGTGGAAAAGGCAAGAGGAGAGGAAGACAGTGGAAGCGGGGCCATTAACTTAAAAAAGGATGTATGAAGTGCTTATGTCTGAGAGAGCAGACAGATCTGGTGGGTTTGTAGCAGCCAATGTTTGTCAGGATAAAAAAAGCCTATCTGTCTTTGGCCTTTTTCACTGCTCTCTGTACTGCCTTCCTTGGTGATCTCATCCACTCCATGGTTTTAATTATCAGTTCTATATGAAGATAAATCCCAAATTTACACGTCTAGCCCCAAAATCTCCTCAGAGGCCCAGTTCCACATTTCCAATAATATGTTGGATGTCCTACCAGCACCTCAGACTCAAATCAATCTCTCATTTTCCCCTAAAAATTTGCTTCTGTCTCTCTATCTCTTTCTCTTGTTTCTGTTTTGGTCTCTCCGTGTTTCTCTGTCTCTCTTTCTCTCTCTCTGTCTATCTCTCTGTCCTGTCTCTATCTGTCTTTCTCTGTCTCTGTCTGCATGTCTCTTTCTCTGTATCTCTGTCTCTGTTTTTCTGTGTGTGTGTGTATGTGTGTGTGTCTGTCCGTCTGTCTTCTCTTTCTGTGTCTGTCTGTCTCTCTCCTTCCCTCTTCTCTCTGTCTGTCCCTGTCTCTCTCTCATCTCCTCTCCTCTCCTCCCTTCTCTCTCTCTCTACCCCAGCCCCCACCATGATTTCATCTCTGTAGGGAAGCCACAGTATGGAAACTCCTACCAATCATATCAGTAATTCATTTGCAGCTAGCCATCCTCAAGAGTTTCCTATGATTTGCTGTGGTCACAGCTAGGGTGTGTCAGAGGCAGGGTTTGAACCAAGGCTTGACTCCCAGGCCAGGCCTTTATCCCTGCTGCCCCTTGCCCCTTCCCCTTTAACTTCTTTCTGTTAATGGCACCTCTCACTCACCTAGCCTCACAATGGTGGAGTCTTTGACAGCCATCAACTAATTGTCAGATCTTATTGTTTCTAACACCACCCTCTCCTCTAAACTCCCCCTACAACTGCTTTTTGTTCAAACTAGTCTCTTCTCCTAGAGGCACTGTGATATACTGGATAGTACCAAGGCTTTACAGTCGGGAAGAACTGGGCTCAAATCTCACCTCAGACACTTGGTAGATGTATGACCCTGGACCAGTTTCCTGATCTGTGAAATGGGGATAATAATAGCAACTACCTCACATGGTTGTTCTGAAAATTTTTAAAAATATTTTGTAAATCTTAAATTTGCATAAATATAAGTTATCATCGTTCTTAATTGGACTATTATAATAATTTCCTCACCAATCTTCCTGCCTCTACACTATCTGTTACGTGTTCTTACTTTTCTTTGTATTACTGGCACTTTGTACAATGCCTAGTACATAGTATGTCCTTTTTTCTTTTTTTAAATTTATTTTAAACTTCAGTATAAAATAAGAAAAGAAAATTGCCATGTATACAGCAGAACATAAGAGAGGATTCAATATAAAGCAACAAATTTCCATTTCAAGAAAACTTTATATAATAAATATTATACATTGTTTTCAAAGCTGGCCAGGTTTTCTTTGCTTCCTTGTAGGTTTTCTTTTATTCTCTGTTGTGCACTTCTTACTTTACTTTTTCCCCTCCTTCCCTCCCTCCCTAAAAGAAGGCTATAATTAAGCACATATATATATAAATATATATATATGCACACATATATATAAAAATATATATATATGCACACACATATATATATAAATATATATATATGCACACATATACTTACATATACACATGCACAGATATCTATAAACATACACATATTAGTATGTTCTTTTAAAAATATGTGGAAAAAAAGGGGGGCAGCTGGGTGGCACAGTGGATAGAGCACCAGACTTGGAGTCAGGAGGACCTGAGTTCAAATCTGGCCTCAGACACATAATACTTCCTAGCTATGTGACTCTTGGCAAGTCACTTAACCCCAATTGCCTCACTTAAGAAATATATATATTGGCTGCCATTACGCATTGTTTATACACTATTTCTAATGTGCTGCTCAGATCATGTCACTCCTATAAACTTTCTATGGCTCCCCATTGCCTACAGAATAAGGTATCAATTCTTGGCACTCAAGGTACTCCACAATTGGGCTCCAACTTACCTTTCTAACTCTATCTCATACTCCTTTTTTCCCCCACACAATTTCCCTTCCAGTACTGCTTTTTATCCTCTCTTGTGATGCTCTTACCCACCTCTATGCCCTGGTTCATATTATCTCCCCATGTCTGAAAAGGATCTCCACCCCTATATGTCTAAATCCTTTCTTGAAAGACCACCTTAGTTAGCACTACTTCCATGAAGCCCTCCCAGATCTTCTCAAGGTCTAAACTGTGTTTATCCCAGGCACTTAGCACACTGCCATATGCATAAGCGCTTAATAGATGTTTGTTGAATGAATAAACAAACGTGTAGGTGTCCCATATCTACATGTGTCTATCTTTTCCCCCTTTAGAATGCAAATAAGCCTAAATTTAGACTCTTCCCTACCATCCACCCCTGTTATGTCTGAATCTTATGGTTTTCCATGATAAGTCTATTTACAGAATACATGAACCAATCACAGGATGGCCGTTTCCTTCTAAACCTGGATGGAAAAAAATAATAAATGGGGAGGGCCAAGGGGAAAAAAAACACTTAAGCTTCGACAATGAAGAGATGAGATGACATCACATGAGGATATAGCTATGCAACAAATAGTTAATTGAACAATGACTTTCCTCTATGAAGCTTTGACAGTCTTTACAATTATACTTACCAGGTATAAGCCACTGCACTGAGTGCTGCGGGAGGTATCAAGGTTAGATAAGACATTGTCCCTCCCTTCAGGGAGCAAAAGCAATAGAGATAAAATGCCAACACAGCTAATTATGCATAGTATAAGTGCTCTAGAGAGTCACAAAACAAAGCATCATAGGAACTCTGAGGGAGAAAGTCAGTAACAACCACAGATATCATCAGAGAAGGCTTCGTGGAATTGCTTCCTGAGCACGAGAATAACGTGGTCAGATCTGTGCTCTCAGCATTTCAGTGGCTGAGCAAAAAATAGACATAAGAGGAGAGAGATTGGAGACTTATCCAATTAGGAGACTATTGTAGTAGTCCAGGTGACAGGTGATGAGGTGATGCATGTAAGTGGTCCATGTGAGTGGAAAGAGGGGACAAATGCAAGGGATACAGAGGTAGAATCCACAAGGCTTAGCAACTGATTAGATTTGTTGGTAAAAGAAAGCAAGGAATGGAGAAAGCCACCAGAATTGAGAATCTGGGCGACTAAAAGAACAGCATTTCTTCAACAGAAATAGTGTAGTTCCAAAGAGGGACAGTGATAACTATAAAGAGTTGTATTGGGGGGGGGCAGCTAGGTGGCACAGTGGATAGAGCACCGGCCCTGAAGTCAGGAGGACCTGAGTTCAAATCTGGTCTCAGACCAGACATTTGACACTTGCTAGCTGTGTGACCCTGGGCAAGTCACTTAACCCCAATTGCCTAAAAAAAAACTTTTAAAAAAAGAGTTGTATTTGGACATGTTTGAGGTCAACTTGAAAAATTCAATACATAGCTGATATGCAAAACTAGAGCTCAGGAGAGATACCAGGGAATGAATATACAGATACGCACACACACACACACACACACACACACACACACATAGAGGCATATATACATATATACATACATATATATGTACATATATGTGTATATATATACACAGAGAGAGAGAGAGAGAGAGAGAGAGAGAGAGAGAGATCTGTACTTCATCTGCATAGATGATGATCAGTGAACACCATGGGAGCTATTGAGATCAGTTAGTCAACAAATGATTAAGCTTATATTCCAGGCACCGTGCTAAGCACTGGGCATATAAAAAGAGGCAAAAGACAATCCCTTCCTTTTACAAACTCACTGATGGTTACCAAGTTAAGTGTAGAAAGAGAAGAGGGCCCAGGATGGCATTTTGAGGTATATCCACAGTTAGGAGACAGGCTATGGATGTTGATTTGGAAAAAAAAAAAGACAAAGGAATAGTCAGAGAGGTAGTAGTAGATGAAAGAAAGAGAGAGAGGAGAGACAGAGAGAGAGAGAGAGAGAGAGAGCAATGAGAGGAGAGAATAAACCCAAAGAGATGATGGTCAATCGTGTCAAGTGCTACACAGAGGTGAAGAAGGAGGAGGACTGTTGAAAGATCAGAGGCCATTGTGAGACCACTGGTAGCTCTGTAGGGAAAAGTTTCCATTGAATGAGAATGATGAAGTCAGAAGCCAGATTGCAGAGAGATGAGGAGTGAAAGGAAAGGAAATGGGAGTAATGAATATAGAGTTTTCTTTCCTTCTCTCCTAGGACCGCTAGTTCTCTTCAAGGATCACATCAATTGCTGCCTCCTTTAATTCTTTCTTGATTCCCCTCATTGTTCATTTCATGTCCCCTCCCCTAAAATCACTATGTCTATATTTTGTATATGTTCTGCATTCACTTTTCTGTGTACATGTTATATCCCTCCTGTAGAATGCAAGTTTCTTGAGGGAAGAGACTGTCTCATTTTTGCATTCCTGTTACTACAACCCATCACAATTCCTGGTATGTAGCAGATATTTAATAAATGCTTATTGATGGTTTAGCAAAATATAAATGATGTGGTCCTAGACCTAATGGACTTACAATCTTGTAGGAAGAATTGCCACATGCCAAAAAAAAAAAAAACCCAAAAACAAAAACAAAACTAGCCTTCAATGATGCATAATTTCATCAGTGTGAATATTCATTCCTTTTACTGGTGCAGATGTAACCCTTCTTCATGCATTTCAGTGGCCTAATCATACAGTTTATCATGGCCTAGCCTTTTTACGATTCGCTTTTCCTCCCCGACATAGCTAAGGTTGGCCCTCAAATAACCAGCACTCAATGCTAAGCCAAGACCTTGCTTGAAAGATTTCTGATTTTAGTAGGATAGACCAGAACTTATACTATGCTCATACAGCCTTGAGGACCCAGTGAAAGTCACAGAGTCGCAGAATTTCCAAGATGGAAGGGGACCTCGGTGACCAGAGAGTCCAACCTATCCCTGTAAAAGGCCCCCGTATACCACATACTTGATAAGTGGTCATCCTGTCATTGTTTAAAGGACCACAGTTAAGAAGAACCTAGTACCTCCCCAGGCCACCCATTCCACATTTGGATAATTCTAGTTATTGGGAGGCCTTTCCTGATATCAAACCTAAATCTGCCTTTTGGTGACTTGTAACCATTGCTCCTACTTTTTTTCCTCTTGGGCTAAACCAGACAAGTTGAATCCCTTTTCTACATTGAGGCCTTCCAAATACTTGATGACAGAACTATCATATCCCCTCTAAGCCTTTCCTTTTCGAGGTTGAACACAAAATCACCAGTTCTTTCTATGGCTCCTCATAAGCCATGACCTCGAGGCCATTGCCTATCCTGGCTGCCATCCTCTGGAGGCACTCCAGCTTGTCAAGGTCCTTCCTCATATGTGGCACTCAGAACTAAACATAGAACTCAAAGTGTTATCTGACTACACTACAATGAGACATTCCAATATGATTTGAATGTATGATACCTCTTCCCTCTAGGCGGTCAACAAGCATTTATTAAATGCCTACTATGTGCTAGGCCCTATGGTAAGCTCTAAGGACACAAACTATTGGGGTGGGGGAGTTAAGAGTAGATTCAGTAGGAGTTCAGGTCCCTACTTCTTTTCCTTTAATGAAGATAAAGACCATTGATTCTAAACAACCATTTATACTCCTTTGCAACAAGTAAATGCACATAATATCAGATTCTTCTCAGTTTTGATAATGAATAGGCACGAAAGAGCAGGGAGGTACTGGCTCCCTATGATGAGGGTTGGAAATACCCAAAGAAAAACGAAGTACAGAAGACAAACATAGCTAGATTTTGCCTAGGGTCAGTCCTGTTTACCTCTAATGTCACTGGGGCACAGACAATTGCAAAGTATGTCAATCTGCATTTTTGTTGTGGATTTCCAGGACAACCTGTTCTGCTCTCAGATCATTAACCTGCAGTGTCCATTAACTCAAATTCTTCCCTTACCCCTCCTCCCTTCAACACACTGGTCTACATTTGGAAAAGACCAGGCAAAGCTTATCCAATCAGTCCAGCAGATGGCAGCAGAATACACCTTATGTTCCCTTGCTTGAGAAGGCTCAAAAGGGAAAACGTAGGATTCAAAATGTTAGTGTTACAGGTCAGTCCGACCCCCTTCTTCATTTTATAGATGAAGGAACTGAGTTCCAGAGACATAAAGTGATTTGTCCACAATCGCACAGACTCCAGGAATGTCCCCAAATGGATTTAGCTTTTGCCAAGGGCTTCCCCTTGGCATGCCCTTCTACACCCCATCCACGTCGATCTTTTCTGTACTGAAACACAAGTATCACACATCCATTTGACATGCTCTGAAAGGGTTGGTCACGCTTGTGGGAAACAGAGGTGGTTCCAAAACATCTCCAGTCCTAGTGCCTGAAATCCTTCATGTCAGAGTGAATCCTTTGGCATTGGCGTGAGGGGATGGGAAATTAGACAGCAGAATTCTGAAGACAGGAGGGCAGGGGTGGGAAAGGTCCAGAGAGGACGTGGAGTTCTGCCTGTCAGGGCCCTCTGGTAGGGGCCCCTGAACAGCTAGAGGGTTGATGGGTAGCGTCAAGCAGGGAAGAGAAATGATCAGCAAAGCTTGTGTGGGGACGCCGCCAAAGGAGGTGAGGACACGGAGGACAAGTCTCTCATGGTTTTAGACAGCGGCTGACCCTTTCTCCCAAAGGTCACTACCTTCATCTGGCATCCCTCTTTCTGTCTAATTTACAGTCTTTGTGATCTGAAATGAGGAAACCGAAACATCATTGCAGCAAGACAGCAAGCTCAGGAGTTCTGTGCACTGTTTACAGGCTGTTGCAATCTGTTTCTTACACATGTCACCCCTATTAGCCGAGAAAAGGCTTGAAAGTAATAAATTAATCTCCCAATTAAGCTTGGCTTAATTGAAAGAAAAGAGTTGCCTGTTTGGATTGAAGGTCTATAACAAGAACCCTGTCTGCTCATCTAGTTTGTAATTTTGCTTTCTTCTTTTTGCTGGTTTCACCCTTTATTTTTTCCCATCCTCAAATGTGTGTGTGTGTGTGTGTGTGTGTGTGTGTGTGCACATGGCGCACACATACTGGAAACCACAAAAAGTAAAATCACATCCGCTATAACAGCCCAAGGAAATGATCACAGAATGTTAGAATTACCAGGAATACTAGCAGGGAGAAAATATTCTTTATCAGCTGATTCTTACCGATGAGGAATCAGTGAATGAATGAATGAAAAAGCATTTATTGAATGTATACTATGTGCACCAGAGGCAGAATGGAGTAGAATCTAGAAAGCCAGAAAGGTAAAGTCATTTACCCAAAGGCCACACAGCTTGTAACAGAGATGGAGCTAATTCAAACACAGATCTGCTCTGACTCTGAGGCTAAGTGCTCTTTTCACTTGTACTATTCTGCTTTATCTAGTGCTTATTACGGAGGCAAGCAATGTTCGGAATGACCCCAAATTGTGGTAAATCCAGATATAATTTATCATCTTTGAGATGCATAACATGATTTCCCCTAGTATTGTATCAAATTGGCCTTCTAGACTGTCTTACTCAGGATGATATTCAAATTACTTCATTCCCTGAGGATACAGTAATTGAAAGAACTGGAGAAGATAACCCAGAAGTTTACTGAAAAACAGGAAAAACCAGTTAGGGATGGAAATTTATCCTGAACAGATTACAAAGTAGATGCAGGTTTGCAGGTGATCAAAAGCTAATTTTATGTGCCATGAACTGTATGTGTTTATTAAAAAAAAATTGTCTCAAAATCCAGGGAGAAATAATTTAGAAATTAAGAATATATGCATGTATGTATGTAATGGGAATCATATTTCTTGCTTTCTCAATGGGTAGGGGAAGGCCTGGAGGGAGGGAGAAAATTTGGAACTAAAATAAAAATTAAATTTATAAAAAAAAAAAGAAATTAGGAAGAATTTGCTGACTCAGATTCTTACCTACATTTAGTCACAACTGGTTTTAAATTTAAAAGCAGATCATCACCTGGTGATTTTGTCTACAAAACACCTAGCCATCAGACAAGTATTTTCACTGATTGACTTTTCGCTCAATGGTGGGATCAACCTGGTGGAAAATTAAACAGTTCTCCAACGGGAGATTGTGGGTTGTTCTTCTCTAAAAGGGGATGGACGATCCTTTTCCTGAAATGTGCTTTGAAGTAATTCCTCTTCTACAAATAATTCATCATGTCACTTATCTCTGTGTGGATCATTCAACTTCTGGTCAATTCATGGCAAAAAAAAAAGTTGAATTCTGGATTGTCTCACTACCGCATTCCCTCTAGATGCTATGTGCTCACTGAAGTGCCATCTTGCCCAGAGATCGGTGAATAGCTTAGGTGGTCTCTCAAAATTCTTTTGTTCAATGAACATGTTCCCTCACCAATCCAGTTAAGAATATTCATTCTTGCTGTCTTACAAACAGGGAGACAGATGGGCTATAAAATTAGCTTCTGACAGTGTGAGTCCATAATCCAAAATAGATTGCAGTCAGGACTCACCTTGGTTGTGATCAAAAAGTCCCCCAAAAGGTTTATTGCCCTAGGAAAAAATCTCCCTATGCCAGAAATTCCACCATTAGCAATAATATGATCATGGAACCCCTGAATTAGAAAAGACCTTTGAGGCCATTTAGTTCAACCCACACCTAAACAGGAATCCGCGATACGATAGGGAGTTTTCCCCCATACATCAAGCCTAAAGCTGCCTTTCCAAAGATTGTGTCCTGAGACTAAGCAGAAAATACTTGATCTTGCTCCAATATAACAATGCTTCAAATACTTTAGGTCAGTTATTATACTGGCTTTTTTTTCTTCACATTACTTATAGGTAAGGGTCAGCTAGGTGGCACAGTGGCTGGACCTAGAGTCAGAAAGACTCATCTTCCTGAGTTCAAATCTGCCCTCAGACACTTACTAGCTGTGTGACCCTGTGCAAGTCACTTAACCCTGTTTGCCTTAGTTTCCTCATCTGTAAGATGAACTGAAGGACACGGCAAACCACTCCAGTATCTTTGCCAAGAAAATCCCAAATGAGGTCACGAAAAGGAGGACACAACTAAAAAGAACTGAACAACAAAACCCACAGGAAGAGCTGGAAGGGACCTTAGAGAACCGTGGAGTTCAACCTCCTCATTTTACAGATGAGGAAATTGGGGCCCAGAGAAGGTCATGTAAGTGATAACTAGCCAAGGTCAGATAAATGATAGCTGTCATAGGTAGAGTTTTAATCCAGATCCTATGATTCCAGTCAGGACACCTTCCGTACCCCCCCACCCCTGCCACACACACATACACACACACACACTTCAATCAATTGATCCTCATATGATATAATCCCCAGTCTCCTCACTACTCATGGTCTTCAGTCATCAACATCTTTCCTAAAATGTGTTCTTTAGGAGTTCTCTAGGTGGTGCAGTGGATAGAGTGCTGGGCCTGGAGTCTGAAAGACTCATCTTCCCGAGTTCAACTCTGCCCTCAGACACTTATTAGCTGTGTGACCCCAAGCAAGTCACTTAACCCTGTTTGCTTCTGTTTCCTTATCTGTCAAATGAACTGGAGAAAGAAATGGTGAGCCGCTCCAGTATCTTTGCCAACAAAACCCCAAATGGGGTCACAGAGAGTCTGACATGACTGAAAACGACTGAATAACAAAAATCAAAATGCAAATGCTCCTAAGAAGGTTAATACTTTAAACAAGTATCCCCTGGCTCTCTTGCTGATGAGGAAACAGGGGACCAAACCGAACCTTCACTTTTTGTTGTTCATAAACCCTTTCTCTTTAACAATGTGGATGTTGTACTTGCACATAGCAAGTTAGGATTGGTTTACTAGGGGTCCTAGATTTCTAGGGGTAGGGAGGTTTGAATCAAGAAAAGTGAGGAAATTTCCCAAAGTGTGCTTGGGGCCTTTATGTTATATTAGTGTCTCTGATACAAATATTTTTTGAGTGCCTCTATACCCTTTCCCTCTACTCCCATCCCCAGGGCTATACTCTGCACTGTGGGGCATACAGGAGAAATATAAGCTCTTCCCTCAAGTTGCATAACATCTAATTGGAGAAGCAAGACATACACACGTGAAACAATTAGAGAACAATGCCAAATAGTATGTAATTAAGCATATAAATGTATAATTCAGATTTGGATTGTGTGTTCCATAAGGAGGTCAGGAAAGAGAAAAGGTAAAAGCATGAAGTTTTTATTTTTAAAAAGTTAAGTCACCTGTGTTTCCTCTTGAGGAGCAAGTAAACAGCTTGCACCTAGTGGATACTGATTTCTATTCATCAGGATGGATTCTCTTACTAGAGGTCTGTAACCTCCAGTAGAATTGATTCAAGACAAATTGTATAGCAGTTAGAAGGCCTTCAATTAATGCCACAGGTAGGTAAGACACTCATTTATGTGCCTCTCTTTTTCTCCAAACTCTTGTGGCAAAATCATAAGAACACTTAGTGAAGTGATAAATTGTGATTCTGCTTGTACATTTGTTCCAAGTTAATGGTTTGTGAGTAGCTTCTTTCTTAATAATAAATAAAATGCATTTCTACACATAGGTATTTGCTTGATTTTTATAAGTCTTATATTTCCTTAAAAGGTAAATAAAGTCATATTTCTACACATATATGTTTGCTTAATTTTTGTAAGTCTTGTATTTCACACCCTAGGAAGCCAGATGCAACCAACTTTTTCATTTGCTAATACGTGAAGTTAGAAGGTCTACAAGAAAATAATTAACATTAAAATGTGAATTATAAATAGAATTCTAATTCATACATCTTCTGATTGTTCTTCCCTGTTGTATCTATAAACCAGACTCATAGAATAAACTCCAGCTTTTTTAAAAATCCCAAACAGGCAATTTTAGGGAGAATTTTTAAAATTGTTTTATCCTTCCTTCAACATCACACTTTACTTCCTTCTGGAGTCTATTATTGAGGGGAAAGGTAAGTTAGCTGGGTGATCAAAGGCTCATAGATTTAGAACCCGAAGAGATAGTGGAAGTCACCAAATTCAGTAACTCTCGCTTTACAGATGTAAGAACTGGATCTGGAAGAGGTAAAGTGATTTGTCTAAGGTCACACAGTTAGCAAGGTGCAGAGCCAGATTTTTAAATCAGACCCCTGACTCTAAATTTTCAGCTCTCTTCCCAGCATAATGTAGCCTCCTTGCTTAGACCTGAAATTAACTGAACGAATAGACCCATAGAGAGTCTTGTGATGAGGACGCTGGCATCACTGTATGCCTTGGGAGGATGTAATTAATACTTCTCATGGATGGATAGGGAAAGCTGAGGTATTAAGAGAGAAGCTTAGTGACTTGCTCAGTGTTACCATAATGAGTCCTTTCACCAGATGTCCAATCAAGACACCTGCCATTTGTCCCCCAGACACTTGACTTCCATTTGCTCTGCTTTTCTAAGGATAGGAAGGACCCATGTTACTTCCCCTATTGAGAAATTTTATTCCAACCCTCTCCCTCCTAACATCACCCATCTCCCTTCCCCAAGGAGTAAGTCATCTCGGAACTATAATAATTATTTCACTGCCTGCTTAAGCCAAAGTGAGAAATTAAGGAATCAAAGACACCACAACCAGTCCAGTGATTTCCTTGGAGCCACAAAGGAAAGCTTTCAGAGAAGGATTTAATTAATTTCAGAGAAAACCGAAGAGAACCTTGAGGAAGTTCTTTTCCTCCATCTAATAGACAGACGGCCCAGAGCAAGGTCTAATTCATTTATGGATTAATTCATTTAATTGCCCTGTGGCATGTGATGTCTGGAGGTAGTTTTACTACCTCATCTCTACCACCAAGAGGATTTCATAGCGTCATAGATCTAAGTAGCCCCAGAAGCCATCTAGCCCAAGATTCTCCAGATGAGGAAACTGAGGTCCCAGGAGGTTACACGACTTGCTCATGGTCACCCAGACAGCAAGGATCAAAAGCAGAATTTGCACCCAGGTCCTCTTCCTCCAGGATTAGTGCTCTTTCCACTGTTCCAAGTTGATTTTTCCATTCTTGGCTCTCATTTTTCTGTCTTTTTTGGTCTCCTATCTCTTCTCTTTGTCTTCACCTTTTATTCTTTCCTCTAACTAGGTCGTTCTTGTGACAGCAGTTGAGTAAGAGTTTGAAGTTTTATGTTTTTTCCATAGTATAAAAACCGCAGCTTAGAGCTCTGCTGCTTCCTAGTTTTGACCTGTCTGAGCCTGTCTCATCTGTAAAGTGGTGATAATACACCTAATTCAATGCCTAATTCAAGGTGTTGTTAGAGGGGAAATATTTTGTCAACTGTTAAATGCTACATATGTATTATTATCATCATTAGCATTACTATTGCCCTTCCTGTGGATCCAGTTGTCAGGAAAAACAGAGCACTGTATTTACTATACATTCAGAATTGGGGCTATAAGGGGATCATCATCATGATAATAACAACATCTTTGCCCACTGCTTAAAGGCTTATTCCGATGTACCCGGCACATAGTAGTTGCTTAACGAATGCTTGTTGATTGATTGATTGATTAGTTGATTGAACATTCTCTAGTTAAGCAGAGGTTATTAACCTTTTATTGTGTCTTTGACAGTCTGAGGAAACCTGTGGACCCTGTCTCAGAATCATGTTTTTGAAATGCAAAATATAAAATACAAAAAATTACCAAGGAAGTCAGTAATATTAAAAACATAATTATAAAAATATTATTTAAGTTATGGATCCCAGTTTAAGAACCCCTGCGTTAGAGGATGCAGGAGGCCTTATCTAGCTTCTTGAGTCCTAGGTAAAGAATGTTTACTAATGATTCTAGTGGTCACAGCTGGAGTAGATGACTTCTTCTCTCAAAGTAATTCATTAGAGAATATGCCTCACCTGCTCCCCTCCCAGGGGAGTTCCCATTACAGCACTCCTTCCCTAGCCCTCTTTCTCTCTTCTCTCTCTACATCCCTCCCTCCCTCCAGACCCAACACACGTCCAACCTGCTTAGAGGCTGGAGGGACCACTCATCCAATTCATTTTCTAAAAGTTCACCTTCTTTTCCTACCCTTCCCAAATTGGGTTAATTCCTAGTTGAGTGTTGAAATGTTTTGGGGAGCAAGAGAGAGAGACAGACAGAGACAGAGAAAGAGAGAGAGAGACAGAGAGAAGGAGCTTACATTCTACTCCCTCACCTGAGAAGATCACTCAGATGTTTTTCAGGAGTTGCTGTGGCCAAGAAAGTCATCAGACTGGGGCCAACATGAATGGAACTGTATCAAGGGCAACCTCAACTTATTCCACAATTTTGCCCAGGACAGGCCATGAAATATTTTAATGAGTTCATTGTAGCAGGCCTGGTTTTCTTCACTAGTGGGCTGTTTCAAATGCAATAAATTCCAAATAAAAATTGCAATAGTCCAGACATTCAAGTTCAGGTCACCTGGCCCCTCCCAAATAAGCTCAGTCAAGCCATCTTTCCCAAATATTTCTCTATTTTCTGGGTCCAGCCTTGACCTATAAGATTGTGCACATCTTGTGATCTTGACTTATAGGTACCTTCAAGCTGTTTCATTTCTTAACTTTCCAAGATCTAAATATCAAATATTTGAAAAGTCCAGTCCATTTCCACTGGGTTGAAACTTTAGCCCAGGTTCCAATGATGATGGTGGTATTCTTCAAAGTTCTAGGGCCATTTCCTGAGGACTGGTAAGTGGGGCACAGTATTCTTACAGCCAGATCCTGGGTAGTAGTTTCCTCTTCTCAAATAGTCCTATATCTCCCCCACAAATGGCATTTTGGTAGTAGTAGCGGTAGTTGTGTGGTGGTAAACCACCTATAATGCACTGTTTTTTAGCCATTTAGGTTCCCTGAGGAACTGGAACAGAAACAAGTCACCAAGGGGGAAAACTATGCAGCAGAGACATAAATCTTTATCTATAAGCTAATAATTCCTATTTTGCCATACTCAGTCATTAAAATCACTTAAAAACAGGAATTTTTAAAAAAATTCCGGAATTTACTTCATTTTAAATTCAACTCAGTAAGTCAACAAAGTCATTAAATAAATAAACAAAGCAAGTAGTTGAACATTAAAACCATAAACTCTAAATTGTTCGTAATTTGTTGAGAGATAACTTAAACAAAATAATAACAACTACATTCTGTTTTATTCGGTGTCCCTTCTGTGTATTTTTTTAATGGGGGAAGAGTGATTTTATAGTTGTCATTGTTATTCTCATTATTGTTTAGCAGTTAGTATGTATATTGTGCCCATTATGCTGGCTTCATTTTGCATCATTTCATCTAAGTCTCTATATTTTTCAATGCTCTGCATATCTGTCATATTTCTTATGGCACAATATTTCTATATCACAATTGGTTCAGCCATTTCCAAATCTTTAGGCTTATGGGTTGTTTCCAGGGTGCTTTTTTTTGGCTATTTGAAATAATGCTGCTATTGATACTTTCATATTGGATTCTATTGATTCCACTAATGGATTATTTTTCTCTTCAATAACATTCTTAGGGCATAGCTCTGTAGTGGAATCAATGGGTCAAAATATACAAACGGTTTGTAGCTTTTCTTGTCTATAATTCAAATCAAGAATGTGGTGCATATTGGCCCTGAAAAATAATTAGAGAGCATTTAAAATTAGTAACTAGAGAGGAAGAGCCATTAAGCTAGGGGCTCAGGTGTCTATAAATGAGGCAATGTGCCCAAAATCCCTAGTGTGGCTGTGGTGGGGTTCAGAAGGATGAGATTTGGGCCTAGAATAAGTGTCAGAATTCCATAAGGTATAGGATGATGTGGGATAAACTCAGCGAAGGCTAATCCATTTCAGAAACTGAATTTTAGGTCTCTCCCATCTTCTTGTTCAACGTACTTCTCTTTTTGGTGCCTTTCCTTGCTCCCCAGACTCGCCTGCCCCCATTAATGTAATTCACCCAAATCTGCCTTTCCCAGTGAGCATCATATATGTAGACATAGATACATACATGTGTGTATTTGTGTGTTATATGTGTGTGTATATGTACATATATAACTATATATATCAGTATATATGTGTATATATGGTTGCTATTATTTTGTTAAAATTACTTCTTAAATTACAAACAATTTAGAGTTTATGGTTTTAATGTTCAATCACTTGCTTTGTTAATCTATTTAATGCCTTTGTTGATGGTTACTGAATTGAATTTAAAATAAAGTAAATTCAGGAATTTTTAAAAATTCTTGCTTTAAAGTTATTTTAATGACTGAGTGTGGCAAAATAAAATTTATCAGCTTAGAAATAAAGATATATGTATCTCCTATACATATGTGTGTATGTACATATGTATGTATATATGTGTGTATTTATGCAGCTACCTGCTTTTCTCTATCAGGATATCTGTTCTATATCCCCACTCTCTCAGGACTCTTCTCTCTATTAGGACATAAATAATTAGTATTAGTTTGGATTTATTTGGGGAAGCTAAACCCTTCTAGTAGGATAATGTGCTAGGCTAATTAACAGGGACCTTCTAGAGATAATGCCTTAAAGAATTTTAATGGCAAAATTTTCGACACCATGCTTGAAGGTTGATGAGAAAGATATTTTCTGGTGGAGGAGGGCATTCTGAGCTCCTCAAAATATATCACCTAGGTAACTTGCCTATGTGTAGAGCTGGCTCTGAACCCATCCACTGAAAATGTACAAAACTAGCATCATTCAGTTTGTGTTTATATCTTCCCATCTGTGCATTTTGTTTGAGGACTGTGCAGAGGAGATCACAGGATAATCTGACTGATGTGTGTTCCACAAGAATACTCAATAAGAGTCACTAGAAGTCTAAGAAAGTCTTCTCTTATCCCTTCCCCACCTCCAGTGTAGTTTTTTGTAGCTCTTTTCTTCTTTAAAATAGCATACATGTATTTATCTTACATGCTGTGTCCATTCAGTAGAATGTAAACTCCCTACCTAAGGGCAGAGACTTATCTCTACCCTGCCTTAATGTACTGTGAGTGTTTAATGAATGCTTGTTGGATTGGATTGCATTGTATGATAGTCCAGAAAACCTCTCTGGTTCTCTGAACTTTATTCTTTCCTGCAATATGCTTTTCCTACTTTCTAAACAAGACCTCCTTTCTCCTTTGCCATTTCTTTTCCCAAATTGGCTATGCCCGGAAATTTTCAGATCACAAACATCCATTTCTTATGCAGTTTCACTAATTGGTATCTCCCTGCCCCTGACATGAGAGTTGGGAAAACAATCAGACATTCCTGCGATCTGAGATCTGGCTTGTTCCTGGAAAACCCCTAGTCTTTATTTGTTTCACTCATGCTCCTGGAGGTGAGCTGCCCAAAACTGAAGCAGAGACCCCTCAGTACGCAGGGGTCAGATTGCGGTGCTGGGAGCGGGTGGGATTCCGCAAGCTGCCTTGGTAGAGAAAAGGAGACCCAACTACACTGATTGAAAGAAGTGACTTGACAGGAATGCTAAAGTTGGGAGCATCCCGTCTAGGGAGTTTCATTGAACTTCCTCTTCCTGATAGCAGGCCAGAAGATTGGTAACACTCAGCATGAGGAACCTGTGTGATCTGCCTTCATCTGAACACCAGTAGTAATCCTTGTTTTGTCGGTGACTGCGATTTGGATATATACTTGCCCCCTTCCTACCCTTCTCCACCTTCCTCGTGGTCTTGGGTAATGCTAGTGAAGCTACATAGACTTCCATAAAATACGACAAATAAAGGGCCTGTTTCCTTGTGTTACTGGTGTGAGTAATTCTTCCAGGAAGCCTCCTAGAGCAGATGCTTCAGTAACCCTCATCTCCATGAATTTATTTCTTATTTATTTCTAAATGCATAAGATCTTTCCCAGCTTGGGTTCCTCTCTAGCCCTTAGGCAAATTTAGGTAAAAGTACATTAATATAATAAAAAAATGGTCTGTCCCAGACAGACCACTTTTGAAGTATTGTGCGCACTTCTGGGTACCACATTTTAAGAGGGGCATTGACCAGACAAACATCACACAGTTAGTAATTGTCTGAGGTCAGACTTGAACTCCAGTCTTCCTGGCTCCAGGCCAATGTGTTATCTGCTGTTATCATTTAGCTACCTCTAAGATTCAAATAGAGGAAATAATAGATCCCATGAAGTGGTAGCATTATTTGGATTTAAATTATCCAAACGTATAATATGTGTAAAAAATAATATTTTGTTCTAGCCCAAAGGAAATTTGGAACCTCTTTATGGGATTTAATACTCATGCCAATTAGGATATAGTTGTAATAGAAAGAAGGGTTCCTTTTCAGATATGATTTGGACTTTCAGAAGACCTCTGAGATCCCTATAAATTCTGAGATTCTGTGATTCTGAGATTCTGGGAAAGGAAGAAGTGTCAGGCCTTCTTTCAAAGGAAAATGGGGCCTACCAGAGAAGGTAGAATTAGGAAACTGAGACTGTAACCTTCAATGGCTTCCAAAATCATCTTTCAAAATGACGATTTTAGACTCAGGAAAAAATGCATAATTCTGGCAACTTTGATGCCAATCTTCCACTTTTTTGGAATGTGCCTCTGCAGGAAAGTTTATCCATATTCTGAGACCCTGCTGTCAACTGGTAGGAAGAAAAATCCATGAAATCATTCATTGTAGAACCTGCTGAGGAGAAAAACAAATCAGTCAACATGACTGCATCCTCAGGAAAAATTGTTTTCTCTTTTTTCTAGGCCTTCTTATCTTCAACAATGAACATAATAAAGACCCTATCAAGTAAACTATCAGTTCTTGTCCTAGAAAGCTTGCTCCTAAATAATCCAAGAAAGAACAGTGTCCAAATCAAATAGTTTTTTCTTCCAGAAAGCTGACCCCAAACCCAAAAAACATAACAGAAGTATACTACGTATCCAATCAAAATATCAACTCGGATAAGCCCAGCTGGGTTGATTTGAAAAGATGATGCGAATTAAAATACTCAAAAAACTATGAGGAATCAGCTAACTATATTCCCATAGTCATTTTCCTTTTCAGGTAGGATGGAAGGAGATTTAAGAGATACTATACTGGATTCCATTTCCAATCTGTGTTCTCTGTCCAGTGGAAAATGGAATTAGAAAGACCTAGGTTTCAATTCTACTTTCAACACTTAGTAGGTAGCTGGATGAATATGGACAAGTCACTTAAGCATTTGTTAAGCACTTACTATGTACCAGGCACTGGTGATAAAAAGACAAAAATTAAACTAACTAAACTCTCAGGGAAATTACATTTTATTGGGAGAGATAATGTGTGTGCATATATATGCTTTTATATTACATAGGATTATATTTATATTATATATTACATATATTTATACCAGATGTATATATATAATAGATTTCTATTACATATGTGTTTATATATGCATGCTCTATTTTCATATATATGTATGTACACACACACACGTACATATACATGTATTTGTATTTGTATGTGTTTCCTTCCAAAGAAAAGGCACTGCAACCAGCAGGGAATGACTTGGCAGAGAAATTATTTTGCTGCTTCTGACTGAGAAAGTAGCTCCAATTCAAAGCATCTGTGGCTGATAGTAGTGTGGGGTGATATGGGTGGGATGCAAATTCCACCATCTTTCTAATGAAACAGGCCTACAAGTATGACTCTCCCAGTCAGGACTAGTTCCAGAGCTGGGGACATTAGCTTTTTATGGGCCTTTTAGGGGTGTGGCCGATTTTCATCCAGCCAATTCCAAGCTACCCCCTCAAGTTCCATCACACAAAAAAACTTTCATACTTCATGTAGGGAAGACAGGGTACTAATACTTTGTTAACCCATTAACACTATTAGGGGGGCAATCTAAAGTTGGTCAAAGACTACTCTCCTATCTATAAATGGGGATGGTAATAGTGCTTACTTTATCAAGTGGCCATAAAACCTAAAATGAAATTTTATATATGTAAATATATATAGACACATACACATATACATACTCACATACATACATGCATATACACACACCCACATACCATACACATATATTATATGTGCATACACATACAATATACATACGTATATACATATACACACACACACACACACACACACACACACACTAATCTTCCTTGGCAAAATGAAAGCTGTTATTGTTATTCCTGAGGTTAGAAGAGAGACCAGAAAGCTATGGTCCCTGGGGTACAGTCATTGCTGGTGTTTCTATTTTGTGGGGAACAGTGGGTGATTCTTTTCTCCATGCTGTTCTTAACATGTGCTATTTGAATGTCTTATGCAATCATTATCCATTTCATCACCTATTTTGATTTTTAAAATAAGTTCTGGCACTCCAAGGTCCTTGAACCCAAAGACTCAAAAATGAAATTACAAAGTGAAGTTCCCAGATACTAAATTTCCTCCAGCAGTTGGAGAGAGGTGGGATTTTCTGAAAAAGCAGATCCATGTGAGAAGGCTGGATGAGACAGGAAGTAACAAAGGTCAACGCAGAGTAGCTACCCCCCTGTTATTTGGTTCTTCTTCTCAGAAACCTGCTGCTTATGAAGAGGCTGAAGGGGTAGTTAAGTTTATAGCTAGAATACAATCCTGTTCCCTATTGTTGTTTTCTATATCTTGAAGTGTTTGTGAATTTTGATGATTGTTCAGTTCACAATAAAAAAAAAGAATTAAAAAATTATAGCTAGCTTCTTGGAGGAGGAAAAAGAAAAAACGAAGGTAAGAAATTAAATCTAAGGATGGGTGAAAAAACGATCCCACAGATATGCTGAGGACATGAAAGAATGGTTGGCTAACCCTGGCCTGCTTCCAGTTTCCATATGTTAGCCTAACAATTCAACTGTACTGACACATGGGAAGTTTTTTAAAATTTCTCAACATGGATCAATAACCATGTGAATCCACTTCCAGAAAAAGAGAAAATGTGGCATGTGTCTTACATTTACTATGATAGCTTGGAAAGCTGTGTGGCTTGAGAACCTGCAGGTTTATTGAATTGTTTTTAAACGACTCCATTGAAAAGAAATGCTTGAAACTAAGAATTCTATGGAAGCAAAGAGCCCCAAACACATCTCAGTTCTACCACTTGATGGCCTCCAACAGAAAATCCTAGGATCCTAGGAGTAGGGAGGAAAGGACTTTAGAGTGGTTATCTAATCTGACCCCTACCTACACAGGAATCCTCTCTCCAATAACACCAAATGTTTTTCAACCTTTGCATGAAGACCTCTAGGAAGGGGGAACCCACTGCCTTCTGAAGCGGCTCATTCTACATTTGGGCAACTCTAATCATTGGAAAGAACTTCCTCACCTTGAGCCAAAATCTGCCTCTCACTCACAATTTTCACTCGTAAGTGCTGGTTGTGTCCTCTGGGACTATGTAGAAAGTTTAACAACTCTTGTACATGAAAGCACTTCAAATACTTGAAGACAGCTAAGATGCCCCCTCCCTAAATTTCATGCTGTCTCCCCTAAATATCATGCTGTTTGTCATAGGGTGGAGAAGTGAGAAAGTTACAGAGCACTGCTGCTTTAGTTTGACAATATATAATGAAAAACGTCATTTTACATTTACACAGAACTGTAGTTTTGTTTTGTTTTTGTTTTTTTTCCAAATGCAGGGTAATGGATTTAGAATTGGAAGGGACTTTAGCAGTCATCTAATTTCTCTCCCTAATTTTATAGATGAAGAGACTGAGGCCCAGAGAGGTCAGAGAATAACAGCTGGTGGAGACTTTTGTTTTTCTGCCTTTGGTCCCCAAATGTCAAGTGCTGTTTCCAGTGGTACAGTCTATTTACCAGGAGGGAGCCAAATAGACGTATGGAAACCTGTGTTGATTGTTGGGGAGGAGGAGAGACATGGAGGAACTTGGTTTCCTACTGTCCTGTCTGAGGAAGCTAGGGAGGGAGAAGCTTGTCTGTCACCTCTGAGTATAGGGCTACTTGCTTCAGGCATTAAACTTTCCACATCTCCCTTTCTCTCCTTTCTGGCTACCTCTTCCATAACATCACACCAGAGACCATGACCAGAGGAACTTCCATTCTGATGCTTTGCTCTCCTGATTGATGACTACCATTATCAGAATACTATTTTAGACACTTGCCTTCATTTCTTCTTCTAAGGAGACCTCGTCACAGCCTCCTTACCAACTGCCTCCAATAACCTTTCCTCTTCACTATCTCATCTTTCATCTGCACTGTCACAACCCCTCTCCCTCTCCTTTCTGGAATCATGAACCTTGAGTGAAACAACACTATCATTATTCCTGGATGGGGTGTATCAATCTACTCCTCTATGGACCTACTCACCATCCCAGTGACTTTCCAGACCAAAGTATCCTCCTCCATCAAGCTACATTAGAATCTAAACTCCTTAAGGTCAGGGCCACTGAATCTCCAGTGTTTAGCACAAAGTAAGAACTTAATAAACAGTTATTCATTCATTCAATCATCCATAGTCCAAAGTCAAACAGGTAGTAAGAGCAGAGCAAAGATTAGAACCTTGGTCTTCCTACTCCAAATCCAGTGGTCTGTCCTCTCTATCACACTGCCTCTTCATGACTTATCTCCTTTGATTTTCAAAATATCGCTGTAAAGTAAGCAAGACAAGCACTGCATAAGAGTTTATAGAAGAGCTTGGAATTTCTCCAGTGGGGAATCTTCAAGATAGCTAGTGACTGAGATTGCATCTTGATTTGTTTTTTGTTTGTGTTTTTTTGGGGGGGGTAGGGTAAGGGGGGAGAATGGAGAATGGTAGGCAGTTCCTTGTGGGAGTCATCAGAGTTTTCAGGAGTACTGCCCCATAAGAATTTGAGTTTCAGGAGTTACAGAAATTAAATAAACCATTTTAGTATAGATCTGCTGGGAATTGTGCAATCTTTGTATTTCTTTCTTAGGCAATCAACAACTCTTTAAGTGTAAGAACTTTTCTGGCTGTCTGCTATGTTCCTACAAGGCTTTGGCACAAGAAAGACTATTTCTGTTCCAGGAGGGCAAAGCTCTGAGGCAGGAATTTTTGAAAGAATCACAGGAGAAGCTGGGGGAAAAGAAAGGAGAAATAAACAGAGGCCCAGCTTAAGGATTTCTCCTCTTCCCCTCCCCACATACTGTATTCTGACAAGGTTGTAGACATTAAGGATTCTCCTCTCTACTGATGCCAGAGTTTGAGCATAGATTCTAAAGCATTATTGGCAGCCCTGAGAGATTTCAATGTCCCTGCAGATGCCGAATTTTAGGCATGATGCCATGGGTTCTCCCAAGTCCCAGGCAGCTTTGCCCCTTCCAAACTAGGAGCAGCTTCTGCAGGCATTAAAATGGTGGTGTTCCTTTAGCATAGGCACTTCTACAGCACCATTTCTCACCTACTGGCTGTGAACCTAATAGTAGCCTAGGGCCGGTACTGGGCTGACCATGCAACATTCCATACCTGAAAGTTAGGAAGCTGAATGCTTTGGGAAATCAGAATTGAAAACTCTCTAGACTGATGATGCTGCCACTAAAATGGTGAATATTCTTCAAAGTCTGAGCAATTCCTTGTAAAGTGACACAATGTAAGAAGGCGAGGCTGACCCTACCTGGTTTAAGTATAAAGATCATAATTTTTTCGTAGAAGGCATTTGATATCATCCCTTCTTTTCTTGTTTTGGAAGTTCATGTAATATTTGACTTAATTATTAGTTGAATGTTTGACAGCATTCCCTTGTAAATCTATCTTGATCAGGGTTGTTTTTCTTTGGTAATATCACCTATGGCTTGTTCAATTTTTTGTTTCTGATATTGGGTTATTTAAATAATCTAGTTCTTTTCTTAATCTGGGGATTTTATATTTTTGTAAATGTTTATCCATTTCATCTAAGTTAACAGTTTTGATGGTATATATTGGCCAAAGTCATATTTGATGATTTTCTTTATTTCTTTTTTAATTATAAAGTCTCTTTTTAAATTTTTGATACAAGCAATTTGGTTTAACTCCTTTAAAAAAACAACTAGCTAAGTTAGACTAGCTAATTATCTATTTTAATAGTTTTTATTGTTCTTTTTCAAAGACCCAAATCATCATTTTATCAATTCAAGGTTTATTTTTTTCTTTCGGTTTTGTTAATCTCTTTTTTTGATGTTCAGAATTTCCACTTTGGTTCTTAAAGACATAAGTTTAGAGATACAAAATTTCTCCTACTAATTGCTTTAGTGGCATCCCATAAATTTTGGTTATGTCGTCTTGCCACTTTCTTTGATGAAATTTTCTATTGCTCCAATGATTTGATCTTTGACACACAAATTCTTTGAGATTGAATAATCTCATCTCCAATTAATTTTTAATCCTTTTTTCAGTGGACCTTTATGTAGTATGAATTAATTGCCTTGTGGTCAGTCAAGGATGTCTTTAGTATTTTTGCTTTCCTGATTATGTTTGTGAGGTTTTTATGCCTATTGCAATACATGGTTAATTTCTGTAAAGGTGAGATGATAAACTGAGAAGTATGTAATCTCTAGAGATTTGTGATCTATAATTATTCTAATGTTCCATTCAGGTCCTTGATGTCTTTCTTGTTTAACCTTTTGTTAGATTTTTCTATGGATGAAAGAGATAATTGAGGTTCTCCACAATTAGAGTTTTACTGACTACTCCCTATAATTCAATTAACTTTTCCTTTAAGTATTTAGATGCTAAGCTATCTGGTGTTCATAAATACAACAAAATATTAATATTGATATTGGTTATATTGAATAGTAAGAAGGCCATTTTCACTCATAAAGCATGTATCACATGCTACCTTACAATGTAGGTATGTGTATATCTGTTTCTTATCCTCTACTAGATTTTAAACTATTTGAGGGCAGATTGGGAGACAGTGTGATACAGTTGAAATCAGAAAGACCTGAGTTCAAATCCTAGCTTATCTATTTTCTACCTATGTGACTCTGGCAATCTATCAATCAACAAATATATTTAGGTGATTATTATGTGTCAGGCACTGAGCTAGGAGCCAGGCAAATTACTTAACCTCTCAGGGTCTAAGTTTCCTCAACATTAAAATGATAGGATTGGACTCTCCAAAATGACACTATGACAATGTCTTAGGCAACTTTGTACCTAGCACAGAGCTTTGGCCATAGCACATAATAAATATGTATTGAATGGTCAGACAGTTCCAGAATTTAGTAAGTGGGAAGGGAATAAGTATTTATTAAGGGCCTACTATGAGCTAGTCACTGTGATAAGTGCTTTACGAATTTTATCTCATTTTATCCTTGCAACAATCCTGTGACGTAGATGCTGTTATTATCCCCATTTTAGAATTGAGGAAAATGAGGCAGATAAAGGTCAAATGACTTGTCCAAGGTCACACAGCTAATAAATGTCTGAGGCTAGATTTGAACTCAAGTCCTCCTGATTTCAGGCCTAGTGCTCTATCCACCTAGAGTAGAGTAGCCACCTAGCTGCCTTTAATAGTTAGGTGACTATGGACAAATCATTTAACTGAGCCTCCATTTCCTAATCTGTTAGTAGTAATGATAATATTTATACTCCCTATATTACACAAAGTTGTGGGGAACATGTTTTTTAAAACAAAGGAATATATAAATATGAAATAATAATAATGATAATAATCATAAAGCCAAATCCCTGCCTTGTAGCCTCAAGATCATAGAATCATAGCTTCAGAACTGGAAAGTACCTGAAAGATTAAAAGGAGACAGTGTGTTACATTGGATAGGCTCCTGGATGGGGACTCAGGAAGACCTGGGTTCAAATATCACCTTACACACTTCCCAAGTCATGTAACCTCTCTGCGCCTCAATTTCCTCATTTTTCTCCTCCTTTTGAATTTTTTTTTGAGGCAATTGGGGTTAAGTGACTTGCCCAGGGTCACACAGCTAGTAAATGTCAAGTGTCTGAGGCCAGATTTGAACTCAGGTCCTCCTGACTCCAGGGCCAGTGCTCTATCCCCTGTGCCACCTAGCTGCCCCCAATGTCCTCATTTGTAAAATGAGGGTGTTGGACTCAGCCTCTAAGGTGCCTTCTAACCCTAAGGTCCATGAACCTAAGGTGAGACCTAGAGTGTTTGAATGTCTTCATCAAGGTTACATATGTAGTAAGAAGTTAAAATCAGGATTTGAATCCAGAGCCACTTCAATTCCAGGGTTCTGTGTACAACACCATGATGCTTAAAGTTATATGGTTGCTGAGATGATAAAAGGAGATATTGAGATAATCAATATAGGACTGGGTCTTTAAATTTAAATACCAAAACATGTACCTAAATCAGTGCTATTCCCTTCAAAATAGTCACCTTGGGAGCCTACACATTCCATGAACGTCCAATGACATTCCCATTGCTAAAAACACTGCGGGGGCAGCTAGGTGGCGCAGTGGATAGAGCACCGGCCCTAGATTCAGGAGGACCTGAGCTCAAATCCGGCCTCAGACACGTAACACTAGTTGTGTGACCCTGGGCAAGTCACTTAACCCCATTGCCTAGCCAAAAAAAAAAAAAAAAATGACTGTGGAGTCATTTCTCCCTGACTTCTCCCCTCCAGGTTATGGTCTTGGCCTCCTCAGCCTCTCTCTACATACTCTCGTGGTGATCTCATTCATTTACCATGGATTCACCGTTACCTCCATGCAAATGACTCTTAAATCTGTTTTTAGCCTCCAAGGAGCTCCATTTCCTGTATTTCCTTCTGCAGTCTGGATAGATCTTCCTAGACCTCTAACTCAGCACATCCACCATGGAGCTCAGCTACCTACCTTCATTCCAGTCACTCAGGCTTGTGACCTTGGAGTTCTCTTAAAGTCTTTCTCCACTCCCCATGTTTAATCTGTTAATTCAATCTCTAAATTACCTTTCATCTGCAACACCCTTGCTGAAATCTGCATTTTTTCCTCCCCTAATTATTATAACCTCTCCAATGCTTCTTAAACTGTGGGTCAGGACCCCATATGGGATCGCAAAAAATTTGGCAACAGAAAAAGGTTTCTGAATGTGCAAAGACCAAAAATTAATTAAAAATCAAACAAGTAACGAATCTGAGGTGTTTCCGGCAGCACTTGCATGTGTTGCTTTGCGTGACTTCACTGCAGCCCTGGTTCTGAACACACAGCGTGTGCACTTTGCACTGTGCATGCTGTCATGCCCATGCAGCGCCAACTAATGCTACTGAAACACAAAAGTTTAAGAAGCCCCGCACAGTCTCTCCTCTCTCAAATGCAGCCTTCATTCTGTGGCATATCATTTTCCTTACGTCTAATCATTTCAGTCCTTTCCTAAAACATCTTAAATGGCCTCATGCTGCCTACTAAGGTATTCAACTCATGATTCTGGCAGTCAAGGTCTGCTACAATATAGCTTCAGCCTATCTTTCCAGCCTTTTGGGGAATTACTTCTTCCATTATGTTCCACCATGGTTACAGCTAAACTGGAGCACTTTCTATCCCATTTTTGTCCTGTTCTCCTCTGTCTCCATACAGTTAACGTAACAAGCCCCTCTCGTGCCTGGAATGGATTTCTACACTCCCCCAACAATGTGTGGCCCTATCTTCAAGGGCCAACTTAGATAGCTCCTTCTCCATAAAACTTTCTCTAACCATTGACCCCCTTGGTCTTACAAACTGAAAATGATTTTCTCCCGCTCAAACATCTCCTTATCACTTTTAGAACCTGTCTTTTTGTACTTATTTCATTCTCCCTTATATCAGTTACTTTTCCTCCTCACTAGACTGTAAGCCTCTTGAAAGTAAATGTCACCTGTTTCTACCCTTAAATGACTTAAGATTTCCTGCCCGCAAGGAACTGAAAAAATTCAGAAGAAAATGCTGCGGGCTTTTAAAGCAATTTTCTTTTTCTTCTCAAATAATGTTTATTGACATCTTTAGTTCTACACTACCTTCATTTCTGAATCTGTCCCTCCCTATTTCCTGATTTGGGCAGCTAGGTAGCACAGTGGATAGAATTCTGGGCCTGGAATGAGAAAGACTCATCTTCCTGAGTTCAAATCTGGCCTCAGACACTTACTGTGTGACCCTGGGCAAGCCATGTAACTCTTTTTACCTCACTTTCCTCATGTGTAAAAAGAGTTGGAAAAAGAAATGGCAAACCACTCCAGTACCTTTGCCAAGAAAACCCCAAATGGGGACACAAACAGTTGAACACTACTGAAAGTGACTAAACAACTTCCCTGCCATATCTTGTAATTAAAAAAAAAAGAAGAAAAAAAGGAAGCATTCTGGCCCAATTAACACATTAACTGAATCTGAGAGTGAACACAATGTTCCATCTGCACCCATAGACCTTCCACCTCCCCAGTGAAGAGTGAAGGGAGCCATTTTCATATCTTTATCTCTTTCTAGGGACAAGCTATATTTTTCTGAACTTGTGATTTAACAGATATAGGGAGTTATTGGCGAGCAAAGACTCTATGAATATAGGTAAATAGCTAACTATTCTGCAGTTTAAGATTCATACAGAGTTGTCTGGGGATACTGAATAGTTAAGTGCTTTGCTGAAGAACACAATGCCATGTGTCAGAGTCGGGACTGGACCCCAAATCTTTGGGTCTCCAAGGCTGGCTCTGCACGCTACTACACCAGGTTGCCTCCTTGAAAGCAATATTTAAAGAGAAGTCTGAAAAATGTTTCTAGCAATAGTAGCAACATTGAAAGAACCAGGTGACTACTTTAAGGGGACTACATATTTGGATACATAATTTCTGGTTAAAAAGGGTTTTTCAGATGGCCGAAGAGTGTGATTTTTGTGATTGGGGGGGGCCACTAATTTTTCTGTGTTTCGATCTCAGTTTACCAAATGAGAATATGGTCTGTAATTCTCAGATATGAAAGTTCTTTGAGGAAGAGTCCTCTCTATATTCTGAACACAAACTCACAGAAGATTATTAGTAAAGTATCAAGAAATGTGTAAGAAGCTAGATATGAAAAAAGAGATTTCCCTGAGTGTTAAGTCAATAGGCAGGAAGAGCTATGAACAGATTTTTTTTTCTGGCAGTGACTTGAAAGAAAAAAATTGAAAAGAAAAATGCCTAGTCATATGGAAGAATCAAAGGATTGAATTAGGGTAAAGGACTTCCACCTCACAGATGAACATGGCACTTGGCTCCACTCACTTCTTGAATAAAACAGGGATTACACTCCATTCTCTCAGAGGTACTCTGAAGAACACTACATAATTAGGTGATGTCTTTTTTGTTTCTCAGGGGAAAGACAGGGTAGTCAACTTTGGGATGTCTGAGATGATGAAGAAAAGGAAGAGTGTGCATAATGGCACTAGCAAAGGACCCAACAATATTCATCTGGGTGATTCAATTCTATGCCTCTCTCTCCCCACTACTTTTATCAAAATTATTAAATTAAAAAAATAAATTGCTGCTTCTCTCTTATCCCTTTTCAAGCTTGGGTAGTGCTACTGAGTTGGCTGAGAAGTAGTCAAAGGTGGGCATAATCTATTCTAAAAGGGAGGCCTAAAGCTAGTGCTTGCTTAGGCACTTTGGTTGGCGTGGCCATAGTGTGTCTGAATGAAGCAGGAGGTGGCATAGCTAGGCCCTTTAAGTTCCTCAAATGCTTTAAAATGAACAAAATGTAATAACTGCTTAGTTGCACCCAGCGAGGAAGCTAGGTGGTACAGTGGATACAATGTTGGGCCTGGAGTCAAGAAGACCCAAATTCAAGTCCCACCTCAGACATTTACTAGCTTTGTGACCCTGGGCAAGTCACTTAACCTCTGCTTCAGTTTCCTCAATGCTAAAATAAGGATAATAATACAGTAACTAAACTCCTAGGGTTGTTGTGAAGACCAAATGAGGGAATATTCGTAAAGCACTTAGCGCAGTGACTAGTAGTACATAGTAGGTGCATTCTAAATGCTGGCTATTATTGTGTTGAACCACAAAAGGGCAGAACAATGTGTGGGGTATGTAGTGAAAAAATATGGGGGGCAGCTAGGTGGTTCAGTGGATAGAGCACCGACCCTGGGGTCAGGAGGACCTGAGTTCAAATTCGGCCTCAGGCACATAACACTCACTAGCTGTGTGACTCTGAGCAAGTCACTTAACCCCAATTGCCTAGACAAATAAAAAAAAAATATGGATACATGGCAAGGGAGTATGGGAAATCAGCCATTCAAATGCAGCCTTCAAACGCCAGTCACGTCTAGGTTACACGAGAATCAAGAACAATTTTACCACAGCACACAGAGACCTTTATCTATAAAGTATCTTCTTTATTTAAGTTAAACAATTTTCAAGGATGGTTTCCATCTATAAAATGAACAAAGTACAAGCTCTGTACAGCAGTTATTTTTTTTTTTTAAAAATCAACTGGAAAAAAAATTACCAAACTATATTTTGAAATTTGCAAAACATACTCACATATACCATCATTTAGCTCTTATGAAGACAGTAAGAAAGACCACCACAGAGAAGACGACTAACTTTGTCACACTTTGCTTTTAGGGTTTGCAGAGGGGCATTTTTCATTTTAATTTTTAAAATTCGGGGCAGGATAATCCCTATGCTTAAAAAATAATTAAATCACAGTAAGTAACTTTGGCACACTGTGTCATGTAAACATAGCTTATAACATAGGACACCTGTTTTTTTTTTCTTCTTTCTCTTCTCTGTTCTGCTCATGATATTGTAGAAGGTTGCTAGCTCTGAAAGAAATCAAGCAAGACTACCTCCTCTTTGGGCAGCAGCCACAACACAGAGTTTGGTAGATACATCCTTACAGTAGTGGGTTTGACAATTAAGAACTCTGGGTAAGGTGGGGGTCAGAGATTCACTAAGAAACCTAGTTTTCTCCACTCCAAAAAGAAAAATCAGCCAAATTGAGACACTTCCCTATACTTATGGGGCCGGGGGGGGGGGGCGCTTTACAGTAGCCATAGCTCATCAGTGACTGGGATTCAGTTAACAAAATCCAGAAGTAAGTGCATCCGGGCAGGAGCTTCCTGCCCATAAGTATTTGTTCAATATGATTGCACACGTACATCATCTTGAAGCTTATCCTTAGCCTCCTCCAAACAATCCATTTGGAGTAAATTTTTTTTTCCCTCCAAAGATGGAAACGTGTTACAGCATCCTGCGTCCTGTGGCAGAATGAATTCAGAACCTACAGCCCCTTCCCTTTAAAATACAACTGGCTGGGTTGACAGAATGGAAGGGAAACAGTTGCAGGTCAAAAACAACCTAGAAAATTTCTCCGTTGTATTATCACACTAATAAATGCTCATAAATCTGGTGTTTTATGGGGGTGGGGAGAGAAGGGAGAGGAGGAATAGGATGAAAGTTTCCATTTCTTGCTACAGGTGGATTGGAGGCCAAAGAGTTGATTTATCACTGCCCTCCCATATCCCAAATCCACCTGTTCCTGTCACTCAATTACCCAACCTCTCAAAAGGGACACAAATGTGGACCTGATGAATGCCCAGCAGTCTGCAGCTCCTCTTCCTTGGTCACCCCAAGCTTTCTGAGTCTGTGACCCTGGGAGGACCAAAGTCCCATTTACTACAAGGGGTTAGCTAACAGTCATCGTTTTCTGTATCATCACAAAGACAAAGCTCCTAGAGAAGGATCTACCACACAAACTTGAAGGATATTTTTTCCTTTAAGGTAACTATCCAGTCATTTTTCCTTACACACACACACAGACACACGCACACAACTTACTACGGGTTATAATCACTCTGTGGTTTAAACAGAAATTGTCTTCCTAAACCAAAAGGCTCTCATCTTGTGCACAAATTCATTACAGTAAATTTTCTGGCATTATTTTTCCATTCATTTTCTTTCTTTACCCAAAGTTCACTGATGCAGTCATTTAGAAAGGGGGAAGAAAAGTTGTGATGTATTCCAATATATGGACTTCAAAAATGTTGCTGGGGAGAAGGCAGGTTGAAATTCAGAGCCCACTTTAATGATGATGGTGCCACTCACATATTAGGACACCAATTAGACCAAATGCGTAAACTGGATTTATTTTCGGCCGAAACAACTCATCACAAACATTCAGCTGGCAGCTCTATTAATTCTGAAGGCCCAAGTCTCATGGACTCAAGTAATTAGACCAATGCTGGTATTGTGACGGCTACATAATGTAACATAATTTATCTGCACCTGTCAAAGGACTATAGCAAGTTGTGCCATTACTCATATTGGGAGCTGTGGGGTTGTTTTTATGTTTTTATTTTTTAAAGAAAAGAAATTTAATTTAAAAGACCAAAACCAATATTCTTCAATACAAGTAACTGATATAGGTTTACAGATACTGACAGCACACAGAGTGAATTCCAAGTCACAGCAGCAAACCCAAAGTAAATGCCAGACACGAATGCTGCTGGGATGAGGAGGGCTGGGTCTTGGCCCTATCTGATGCTTCCCTTTCCTCTTTTGTTGCCTTCTGTGTCCTTGGCTGGCTGAGAAGCACCCACTCATGGGAAGACCCCAGAAAACAGGTGAGGCTCTCTCCCTGTCATTACAGAGCTGCATTTCAAGACTGGGTTCAAGCCCCTCTTCTTCTTTTCACATGTGTGAACAGATTTCTGGAGAATTGACAAGAAGGATGATGATGATGATGATGATGATGATGATGATGATGATGATGATGACGACCCATATAAACCATTGGGAACTGACCATATTTTTTAATATATATTTATATTTAGAGTCCCATCATAGAAAAGTTCATATTCAAATATAGCAAGTACATTATATGGGAGTAGGGGATTCAGGACTGGAAGAGGGCTGGGAGGTGAAGGGGAAGAAAAAAAAAACCATAAACTTTCAAAATGACAGTTCAGTTTTCAGAAACTGTAAATATGATTTTTATGGGGGAAAAATGGAGCTTTAAAAATGATCTTCTCAGTGAGAAAGTTAACTACACCCCTTTCTCCCTCCCTAATTCCCCAGACTGTATGTGTTTAGATCCATTTCTCCTATAGTATGTCAGTTGTTGCTAGGGATGTTAATCGACCATTTGTGCGAGTGCTAAGCAAGAGCGGGGAAAGAAATGGCAAAGGGCTCACAGAGAAGAGGGAGCATGGCTGCCACTGTGTTTGGTGAGCTAAGGAAAGCAGCATTTCCTCTCATCCCCTGGTCCACACAGTTCCCCCGGCCTTGCTGTTGCGGTTCTCCTATTTTCAGACCATGATGGAATACTGAGGTATATAGTTCTGTGGAAAGTTTAAGAAATATAATCGGTAATGCGATCTTCAAAACTCTGCCCGATGTGTCGGAAACGTGACGGCGTTCCCTGGGTGCTGTGTTGGTTTTCCTCAGCCAGTCTACTGCTGCAGGTTAAGTGTGAACTTCCACTGCTGTGATAAGGACGGGCTGCAGACCTCCACGCTCAGGCCTCCGTTTTTGGCGTTGCGGCTGTCCAGGCACAAGTTGCTTCCCACGTGCCTCAATTTCGAATTGCTCTCAATTTGCTCCCATTTCTGCAAAAGGGGGGAAGGAAAATTGGTAAGCATGTAAGTATAAAAGAAAAGAGATACTTTGAGAAAGCTCTTCCTGCTGCATTATAAAATGCCTCTGAGGGACTAAAACACCTAAACCCTCTGACCCAGAGATCTGACCGCTGGACACTAACTCTCATGGAGGTTAAAGTCAGAAAGAACGGTCCCATGTATGCCCACTACTAAGTGAGTCAGCTAACGTTTATGAAGCATTTTTTGGAGTACCGGGCACTGTGCTAAGCACAGATTTAAAAAAAAAAGGGGGGGGCAGGGGTGGCGCAGTGGATATAGCACTGGCCCTGAAGTAAGGAGGACTTGAGTTCAAATCCAGCCTCAGACCAAACACTCGACACTTACTAGCTGTGTGACCCTGGGCAAGTCACTTAACCCCAATTGCCTAAAAATAAAAAAAAATTAAAAAAAAAAGGCAAAACATCCTTTCCCCTAAGAGGCACTTTTTTTGTGGTAGAAAAGAACTGGAAGATAAGCAGGATTTGGGGAATGGAAAGGGATACTACTGTACCCTAAGAAATTATGTATATGAAGAATTCAGAAGCGTGGAGGAAGCATATGAACTGAAGAAGAGTAAAATAAGCAGAGCTAAGGAAAAAGCCACACACAATTATTACAACACTGTAAACAAAAAGGATGATAAAAATGAAGCTGGCAGCTATAATGACAATATATACTATACAATATTATATAATTATCTGAGTTATACTATAACATTGTCGATTAAAACTTAATAATAATAATGATAACAACAACAACAACAATAATAATAATAACGACCAAGCTTGGCTCCCAAGAAGAAATGAGAGGACGCATCTCCTTCCCTTCTTGGTCGAGGTGGTAGAATACTGTGTGTCCTGTCAGAAATGATGGATCTAACTGAACTGTCCTTCCCCTTCCCCCTTTCAATCTTTGCTACAAAGGAACTTACGGGGGGAGAGAGATATATCTGGAGGCCCAAGAACAAAAAAGAAAAATTCATCATCATTTTAAAAGGAAGAAAAAAAAAAAAGTCAGGAGCCTGAATGCTTCACAAAGAAAACTACTGATCTCAATCAGCCTTCCTCAGAGCTTATAATCTCCTCCCAGAACCTGAGGACCAACTGATAGGACAGGTAACCTCTGCGCCCTCTCCCATCTGCCCTCTCCCTCACTCTCAATATCTCTTCTCCCTACAGGAACCCATTATCCTAATGCTGCCTCTCACCCCTTCTCCCATTGGTCACTTGAATCAGAAAGGAAAGCAATTGATTAAGAGCTTAATACTTCAGTGTGAATGAATTGATGGGTAAGCTCAGTAAGAGATATTTGCATTTTAAATCAGAAAGCTTGGGGAAGAGAATGACTGCCACAAAGGAATGAATGGCAAATGGTAAAAGTTCCAACATCAGTGAGGGAACTCTGTGGGGATAGAGGGCATTTCTGGCTGCCCCTCAAATCATACCACCTAAGGCGCTGTGTATTTTGCCTTATAAGTAAAAGAGACTGGCTTAGAGGGGACTTTTGTCTTTTAATGTACCCAGTAATCTATGTCACTCTAGATGGGCATTGACTCATGGTAGACACTGGACATGTATTTGTTCATGAACTGAATAGGAGGGGGGTAGGGAAGGTAATTCTGCTAAGCAGCCTTCCTTCTCAGGAACAATACAGCATGTTACTTCTCTATTGAAGTCTATAGTACATATTCATTACCTGGACACCTCCTTATTCTAAAAACTAGCCTCCAGGGGGACTTAACACCCTACAGCTGTTTAGGTGGTTATAGAAAATAAATATCACCAATTATTTTCTCCAATTAGTGTCTGTCTTATTTAAAGAAAAAAAATTTAAACACAGCAAAAAGCCTTTCATCATTAAGATTGTAGTCTGTGATTCTAATTAATTTTTTACACCATATGCGCTAACGTTCCTATACGTACAATTTTTTCCTCCCCCCCAAATCCTTTTAGTATTGTGGAATTAACATTTCTCGTTCTTGTCTCCTCTTCTCCTTTCACTCTGCAAATGCATACACAACACATGTGCAATCAGTGACGTGCTCTGAAACCAAATATTCCAACTGGCATGAAAGCAGAGCATTCAAGATAAAATTTGCTAAGGAGTTTCAGTCTCAAAGGGCAAGTGAACTAGGCAGGAAGAAGATGCAGAACAGGGCATGGAAACAAAAGAAGAAAACATAAAAACCTTATTGCAGACCTAGTCTTTAAAATGAGACTGATGACCAATGGATTTTCTACTAGGGACCTTGTGATTTTAAATCTGTTTGTATATTTTAACTAGGATTTCTTACAAATGTCACTAACATATTGCTGTTGAAAAATCATCCTGATTCATATTATGTTAAGAACATAATGCAAATGGAGAGAGTGAGGAAGAGAATAATGTAACACAAATGTGACTTTTTGGGGGTGGTTTATTCTATTTTGTAGTCAATCACTTTTACCATGCTGTTTTCCTGTTATTTTTTTCCTTTTTTATCC
The DNA here is from genome assembly GCF_900497805.2 of Vombatus ursinus. NCBI lineage: Eukaryota > Metazoa > Chordata > Mammalia > Diprotodontia > Vombatidae > Vombatus > Vombatus ursinus. Next base: position 3,112,782 of record NW_020954576.1, read on the forward strand.
TCCCTCTCTCCAATCGTCATGTGAAGTTTTTATCTGGCTGCCACTGATACCCATGTCATTTCAGACTGGCTAGAATTCATTTTGCCAAAGAGAGTTGGAATCTGGTCCCACCCTCCTTAGGGAATTAGCCTGTCATATACTAATGCATCAACTAAATGAAGGACCCTTAAGAAAAAAAAAAAAGCCCCACCACAGATCTATCTTTTGAAAGTGGTTTGACAGCTCAGACTGATATGTTATAATACGAACCTCTGTCGGGCTGACCTATTTATAGGACAGTCAAAGCTGCTGCCTTTGACTGTTACAAAGGTCTACATGCTTTCTCTCCAACCAATACACTGGTTTTCAGTGTTAACCACCAAACCAATCCTTTCTGATACAGACCATAGACCACAGAGAGCCGACTGTTCTATAAACCTCTTTCTTTCTCATAAAGTCTGTTTGAAATTTTAGTGATGAATGCTGTTTCTTCTTCCAAGTATGGGCAAGTTAGGGTAGGATCCACATATTAGCCACTTGAATAAAACATGCTTTTTCAAAAATTTGGTCCAACAAGACCAAATTTCCATGTGTTTAAAATAAGATGTGAGAACATGGCTAATATGGAAATATGTTTTGCATGACTTCATATGTCTAATAGGTATCATATTGCTTGCTTTCTCAATGGGTGGGGGAGGGGTGGAGGGACAGAGAAAATTTAGAACTCGAAATGAAAAATCAATGCTAAAAAATAAACTGTAGAAAAAATGTGTGCGTGTGTGTGTGTGTGTATATATGAATGAGACCAAAGAAGTTTATGACTGCGCTAGATGAGTACAGAAACAAAAATTCTCTTCATTATTTCCAACGAAGAAAGAGATTTTAAAGTTTTGCCTAGGAGCCAGGCTATTGTTGGTTTCACTCAGCTCCAAATTCTAAGGCAGCTAGGAAGTGTAGTGGATAGGGCAACAAGCCTGGAATCAGAAAGATCTGAGTTCAAATATGTCTTTAGACACGTATTAACTGTGTGATCCTGGGCAAGTCACTTAACCTCTATTTGCCTCAGTTCCTCATTTGTAAAATGGGGACACAATGAAGAAGGAAATGGCAAACCACTCCAGTATCTTTGCCAAGAAAACCCCATGGACAAGTCCATGGTGTCACAAAGAGTCAGAAATGACTGAACAAATCAAAGATGGATGGTTGTCCAGGGTACCATAGTCCATGGATGTCCCAAATAGTGTAACAGTCAAAAAGACCAATCAACCATCAAAGGAATAAACATTTAAAAGCAACGAGAATATGCCAGTTGCTGGAGATACAAAGATAAAAATGAAATAATTCCTGTTCTCAAGAAGTTTACGGTCTATTAAAGACACAACCTGTATGGATATACAAAATATATACAAGGTAATTGGGGGGAGGGGGAAGCCACTAGCAGCTAGAGGGAGTTGGGAAAGGTCTCATGCAGAAGGCTGTGCTTGAGTTAAGCTTTGAAGGGATTCTGAGAGGCAGAGGTGAGAAGGGCAGGCATTCTCGTCATGGGGAAGAAATCACCTGTAGAAGGGCCACTCGGACTGCACTTTAGAATGTGTGAAGGGCAGGTTGGAGCCAGGTTGTGAATGGCTTATAAATGCCAAGCAGAGAAGCTTGCATTTGATACTAATGGCAACAGGAAACTACTGGAGTTTATTTCTGAACAGGGGAATGATGTGGTCAGACACATCTAGAGGTAACATGACTTTGGCAGCTACGTGGAGGGTAGACTGCAGAGTGCTCGAGGCAGGGAGGCCAAATAACTCTGATCAGTGCGACGATCAATCGTGATTCCAGAGGTCTGATGATGAAACATATTAGTCACCTACTATCAGAGATGCAGTGGACTAAATATGCAGAATGAGACACACATTTTTGGATGAAGCCAATATGGGAATTCATTTTATTTGACTATTTGTTTTTGTTACAAGGGTTTTTTTTTTTCTTTCAAAAAAAATTTAAGTGTGTGTATTGGGGGGATAGGAGGATTTTTTTTTTCTTTTAAAAAAATTTAAGCATGTATGTTGGGGGTAGGGTGGGAGGGAGAAAAAAATAAATGCTTATTAATTGGAAAATAATCTTTAAAATACTCCAGGCTAGAGGTAATGAGGACTTTGAACTGGAGTGGTAGCTGTGTGAGTGGGGAGAAGGGGAAGAATGCAAGAGATGCTGCAAATGTAGACTTGATAAAACTTGACAAGGGACTGGCTATGTGGGGGTGGGGGAGTGACTCTAGGGGAAACTGAGGATGCCTCTAGGGTTGAGAACCTAGATTACTGAAGGATGGTGGTAAGCAAAAGTGATTGTGTAAAAGCCAGAAGAATTTTTCTGAAAGTTGTCAGGTTTGGGGAGAAAAAGGAGAGAGCATATAGCCAGACATATACTAGAAGTATTTGCAGAATCTGAAGAACTGGAACCACTGAAAGTCAAGCCAATACTAAGATATGTGTACTTATTATATGGACATGATATCTGAAATGCTTTTGCGGATTCTGAGAGGACACGGAACCTAGGAACTATTTCTATCACGGGTGGAATGCCCAGAGATCAGAGAGAACCATTTTTATCTTACTCGTAAACATCTCCAAAAAAAGGATTCCAAACCTACTTTAGGCAGACTTTCCCTATGGGTCACAACTCTTTGAAAGTAACAATACTATGTAATATCTCAGAATTGCTCTGTGACACTGGGAAAATCACTAAAGTTTCATCATAAAAATCAATATTTATTGGCCTCTGCAGTGAACACAGCAATGTATCATAAGCTAGTTGCCACCCAGGCAATCCTTACAGGATTGGGGCCTAAATCATGAGGTGGGAGTGTGTGTGTGGGGGGGGAAATGGTTAAAAAGCTTAACCGGGTAGTAAGACGAAAGGACACTCTTTTGAATACTTCTACTTGAGAGTCAGAAGTTGTGTTATTGAATGGTAGGATATAATACTCATCTTGCAACTTCTACATTCCCATCTACCTTATAATAACGACTAATGAAAGAATGAGTCAATGCCTCACTTTGTCAGTGAAAGTAAGTTAGGCACATTAGAAGGTGCTTTTGGTACCTGGAATTGTTCCAAAATAGTAAATGGTAACTCTGTGGTCTGTGAACTTGTTTAAAAAATTTTGATATCTGTATTTCAAGCAGTGGAAAGAGCGCTGGGCCTGGAGTCAGGAAGACTCATGTTCCTGAGTTCAAATCTGGCCTTGAATACTTATGAGCTATGTGACCCTAAGCAAGTCACTTAACCCTGTTAGCCTCAGTTTCCTCATCTGTCAAATGAGCCAGAGAAAGAAATGGCAAACCACTGCAGTATCTTTGCCAAGAAAACCCTAAATGGGGTCATAAAGAGATGAAAATAACTAAAAAACAACTGAACAACAGCAACAACATAAGTGATTTTCTTTGCATTTTACTTGTTAAAAACATTGTTCTGAGAAAGGGTCCTAGGCTTCACTCTACCACCAAAGGGGTCCATGACACCAAATGAGTTAAGAACTCCTGCTCTTAGCTGTATTTAGAGTTTCAGACCAAGAAAAAAGGGGTATCATATATAAAACAGGTTATGCTGTCAGTTCTGATTACATACAAAATCCAAGACTAGACTGCAAAATTTAGTAGATGGAGCACTGGATCTGGAATCAGAGGGCCTAGTCTGAATTTAAATCCTGGCTATATCACTTACTACCTGTGTGACCATCATCAAGCTAGTTCTTCTCTTTTTTTCTCATCTGTAAAAGGAGTGGACTGGACCAGTATGATGGTTAAAGTCTGTTCCAGTCCTAAAAACTCTTCTGAGAAATATACAAGAAACATACATCGTCACATCCTACTGATTTGGATCTTAATGATCCAGATGTGCTGTATCTTTTAAATAGTAAAAAATAAAATTTAATAAAAAAAAAAGGCACAGAGGAAAATAAAATGAATTCGAAAGTAAAAACACTAAACAAATTGGTATAGGAAGTGCTTCCCAGGGAGCTTCCTACCCTAACAAAATCACATGTTCTGTAAAAATTGTAAATAATTTCTTCTCTGTAGAAACAGCTGGAATGTCACTTACAAGAAGGGGAAACAGAGTCTAAAATCTTAAGCCAAGATTTGGCCATATTAAGCCAAGGCCCAAGAAATAAAATATTCCTTCAACTTCCGCGTTGAAAAATTAATTCATGTACTTTGAAATAAATGAAATACAATCCCCAATAACGTACCATAGATAGAAAGGTTCTATATGATTAATTCTAGTTTTTCATGAGTCTAGCCCATTTTACTATTAGCACCCACACTGATTATAGTTTGGGGTTATGTGTCTTGCTTGAAAGTAAGAAAAATTTCATCTTTTTTAAAAACTTCATTTTTTTAAAGGCCATTAACTCAGCCTCACCAAGTCAGTCCAAATAAATGAGGTTTTGCTATATGAGGTTACCCTTGTATGGTTTAGCCAACTGGTGAAACATGACAGTTGTCTCTGCTTCCTTGTTCTAAAATTTTGGCAAGGGTTTATAGACTAATTGAATATTATCTGTTTGTTTGCCTATCCTGCACCTATACTATGGGTAGGTTTTTCTAAGCAGCCTAAGTCTACGAGTCAAGCATTAATTCTGTACTATGGTCATTAGCATGAAATTAGTCATTCAACAATACTGAGTGCCTACTGGAGAAGATGAGACTGGGGGCAGAGGGGGGGCGTGCGGAGACAACTATCTTCAAGTACTAGAAGGGCTGATATGGGTGAGAATGGCTAGGCTTGTCCACCCCAAAGGCAGAAGTAGAAGCAATGGGTGGATGTAGTACAGATAAACTGAGGTCTGTTAACAGGAAAAACTTCCTAGGAACTGGAACTATCCTCAAAGGAAAGGGACAGTCTTGGGGAGGCAGCTGATATCCCCTCAGAGGCAGTTCTCAAGCAGAGGCTGAATGACCAACCACCTGTCAGACATGTTGTAGAAGAATTCTCTCCTGTGTATGGGTGGCCCTAGAGGTATGATCAGGGGCAAGTCAATTTCTCTGTGACCCAGTTAACTCACTAAAACTGGATGGTTGGATCAGATGTCTCCTATGGTCTATTCCAAATTCTTGGAATTTGGATTATGAGACTACATTTAAAGTTCATGTGAAAAGTGGGAGAGGGAGACACAATGAGGCATAAGATGTGGCCCCTCCCTTTAAGGAGTTTAGTTTACATGGTGATAGAAGGGATAGACATCAAAACAAAACACAAAACAACTAATGTAAAGAAGTTAACTTTGGGCAGGTACAGCGACTCCCTTGAAACATGGTAGAGTTTTGCAGGCAAAAAGAAGAGGAATGGAAGTGGCGGGGGACATTCTGCCCACCCATCAAATGTCTCAGAATCAAGAAACCAATCAGCTTGGTTTTGAATTCATAAAGATGCATGCTCCTCTTTTGGTTGTACCCACCTGTCTGCTGTCATTTTCTCTGCAGCCCTGTAGTTTTATGAGGGAGCCTGGCGCTCGGTCCACCACAGTAAGGCACAAATCCATATGTTTTACTGACTTGTCCTTTGTTAAGGCCCATTCCTGAAATACAAACACAAAAAAATCAAATTAAGGGCCTGGCCACAGTACTTGTGTATATACAAAGACATATGGGGATTCCAAGGCCAATCTTGGCATGGGATAATGCTAGGAATATGGACTTGGGACTCCTAGGTTCAATCTCTTGCTTGGCCATTAATGTGAGATTATCTCCTCTGACATCTCATTTCCCACCTGGCTGCATTCATTTTGAACTTCTTTGGCAACCGTTAGGCTTGGAGTCAGGAAGATCTGAGTTCAAATCCAACCTCGGACACTTACCAGCTGTGTGACCCTGGGCGAGTCACTTAACCCTGTTTGCCTCAGTTTCCTTATCTGTACAATGAACTGGAGAAAGAATGGCAAACCCCTCCAGTATCACTTTCAAGAAATCCTCAAATGGGGTCATGAAGGGCTGACTGAACAACAAAGAAGCTCTCAGTAGACTCATCATTGGGAAATGTCATAACCTTGCCAGATCTAATCAGCCTTGTGTTACTCACGCTTCATCAGAAGCCTGTGCCCTTCTCACAGGAAGGTAGAGCCTTAAACTCCTCTACTTAAGGAGAGGGAAGAGAACTGACATCTCCTCACATATCTCATTTCCCATCTGGCTGTATTAATTCTGGATTTCTTTGCCTTCTCCACCATTCTCCTGTGCCGGGAACTCCTCCTTTTCAGCTTTCTTTTACATGGTGTCTTCCCTCATTAGAATGCAAGCTCCTTGAAGGTATGGACTGTGTCTCTTTTTAAAAAATTTAGATCCTCAGTGCTTGGCACACATAGTAAGTGCTTCATAAGTGTGTCTTGACTCCTGGCCAGAGGTACTAAAGTAAAGAACACTAGATTTGCAGTTAGAATTTGCATTCAAAACCCAAGTCTGCAGCTTATTAACTGTGTGACCTTGGTCAATTATTTCTTCTCTCTGGGCCTCAGTTTCCCTTCTCAAAAATGAAGGGGGTTGGGGCAGCTAGGTGGCGCAGTGGATAGAGTACCGGCCCTGGAGTCAGGAGGACCTGAGTTCAAATGTGACCTCAGACACATAATACTCACTAGCTGTGTGACCCTGGGCAAGTCACTTAACCCCACCGCCTAGCCCCCCCCCCAAAAAAAAGAAAAAAAAGAAGGGGGTAGACTATCTTTAAAATATGAAGATCCTAATGAAATGTTGGTCTTAGTTTTCCTTCCTACCAGCAAAATGGGAGAGATATTTACTTCAATCTCATTTTTTGGGGGGGGGGGTATTCTTGTGATTTAACTGGAAGATGGGTGGCATAGTAGATAGAGTGCTGGCCATGGAGTCAGGAGACCTGCATTCAAATCCAGACTCAGACACCAGCTGTGGGAGGCTGGGTAAATTACATAACCTTTCTAAGTCTCAATTTTCTCATTTGTACAATGGAGATAATACCAGCAACTACCTTACAGTTTTTTTTTTCTTTTTTTCCCAAGGATTAAATAAGATAATACATGTAAAGCTCTCTGCAAACCTTAAAGTACTACAGAAATGACTTCATCATCACAAGCTCCCTCCATCATGGCAGACTGATAATTCATTTGCAACTTACAGTCTTAGCGAGCTGTCTGGGTCACTGAGGGGTTCAGTGATTTGTTCACATAGCCAGTATGCATCAAGGGACAGGAATGCACCCAGGGATTCCTAAATCCAAGACTGGTCCTTTAGCAATACGTCATGTTGCTTCCCATATCAACCTCAATCATACCAAGTCACTGATGCTCAGCATCTAATAGTATTAACTCTCAGTGCTAAAGTCAAGCCAGGGCACTGTGGAAATTTCTACGACTAAGTATGAATACCCAAACGATAGCCTTTTAGTATCAGACAACATGACGATACACTTGTGGACACGAGTTAATTCATAAATACAGGAACTCAACCACAGAGTTACTTAGGTTCTTGATAAGAAATAAGGGGGACAAGGAGGAAGTTGAGGGATATTTTTTGAAGAAGAGAAGAGAAAGGAGGTTCAGTAGAGAGAATCTGTGTTGGAAAGAATTTTCTATTTTGAAAGCATACATTAGAAGGGGTCATAGGAAATCTGCCATTTCCTGAGATTCAATAAAAAGCTCAGTACCATATGTGATGTTTCTGTAACTTCTTGCTATCTCTTGCTTAATTATTTTAAAAGCATACTTCAGATGAATCCCAGCAAAACTAATTTAGCTATGCAAACAACAGAGCAAGTTAGCACTTTGGTCTTTCCACTGCATTTCAATTCTCTGAATTTGTAACAAAATTCATAAATATTTAAGGAATCATTTTTATTTTTTTTTGAATTGCCACTCTAAAAACTTGGCCCTGAATTTTCTCATTTCCTTTGTGTCTGTTGAGCCTCAGCTAGAAGCCTGATAACAAAACTGGCTCTTCCATAGCACCATCCTCTTTCCTGTTTAGGAAATATTCTTCCAAACTCCCTCTCCCCACCTGGGACATATCATGCCCAAATGCTTCATTCTGATTCTTTTCAGAAGAGAATGGCTCTTCTCTAGTAGGGCAACTAACTCCACTGAAGACAGGAACCTTTTCATTTTATTTATTTGGGGAGGGGGCATGTTTTTTTTTTTATTCCCATCATTTAGCACGGTGCCTAGCACATAGTAATAAACGTTTGTTGATTGAATCACTGACAAGGGGGCACCCAAATATTATCAAGAATTTATCTTTGGCTTTGCTTTCTGCCTTTCTACAATTCTGTTTTGGTTTGGCTTGGTCCTCCAAATAAATAGGGCAGTCCTCTTCACAGGCTCTCTCAAGTCCCCCCCCCCCACCTTTTACATAAAGCCATTGCTGATCCTACCACTGGTTAGCACCTGACCCCTACACTTATTTGGTGTATGTTTTTTATTTATCCTGTAGGAGGGTAAATACTAATCCTTAAAGCCAGGCACTGATTCCTTTTTTTATATTTGTATCACCAGCGTTTAACACAGTGCCCCTTAGATCTGAAGTGGAGAAAAAGAATGCTAATGGAGAGACTACATCCAGGGACTTTTTTAAAAAGACTGATCTTGACCAGACTGTAATTACTTTGAAGGAGTCTGTCTGTTTTCAGGGAAGGAATGTGCTATCTGATTAGACTGTCCGTTTTTGAGGATAGGCAGAAATCAGCAAGGGGCATGACCAGTGAGCTCTGGGTTGCCTCTCTGGGCATCAATGCATCAAAATCCTCCCCTCCCCGCCATGAAAGGCATCCCAAGAGTGGCTGGACAGGGCACTGGTAAGTGACCGAAAGGCATTCTGAGAGGAGTAATCAGAGACCAGCTATTAACTGTGGCAGCACCATCAAGCAGGTTGCCACTACTACCAAAGATGTAATACCAACCCTTCAAGAAAGAATGGGAACCAATTATAGAAAGACTTTACCAACAAACCTGCTGATACGGCATCTGCTGCCTGGACCCACTCTGTCTTATGTTATCACCACTGGGGTAAAAGGGACAATCAATCTCCTGAGCTGAAGCTACATAGGGAATCATTAAAATCAAGAGACATCAGTATCTATACAACAAAGATTCATTCAAAGAGGTATAGTGGGAGATTTTTTAACAGGAGCATTTATAGGTCTGTTTTAAGACATAAAAAGGAATGCATAGAAACGAATCACTTCCTATGTCTTAAAATGGGGTTTCTGCCCCTTCTCCTTGGTTTAAGTGAATAGGCAAAATATTTTCAAATATGATAAACTGGAAAAACTAGTTAGGGAGTGAGGTGGAACATTAATTTAGATGAAAAGTCTGAATTGTGGAATTTTTAAAAAAGGATATGCACTTTTGACTCTACATGTATAATCAATATATTGCTTGGGGCAGCAGGGAGAGAATCTGAAACTCAAAATACTGAAAAAACGAATGTTAAAATATTTAAAAATGTAATTGGGAAATATTTAATGAAATAAATAAAAAGTTTTTTTTTAAAAAAGGATATACATTTTTAGTACTTTCAAAGACACACAATAATGTAAATAGATCAACCAAATGTAATCTGGGCAATATCTTCATGGTACCTATTTTATAGGTGAGAATGATTTGCAAGCATTATGCCAACCATTTATACATAATGGCTGTTTATAAGGCATCACAGAACTGTGGAGTTGGAAGGAATCTTCTATTTATTCTAACTCCTACCTAGGGCATGGAATCTTCTCTACAAGATCCCCAACATATGCCAATCTAGTCTCTAGTGGTCATTTAAGTCTCTCTGCCTGAAGATGTTCAAGACTGGAATAACTCATTATCTCTCCAGATACTGTCAACCCTTTTTGGACAGAGTTAATTGTTAGCAAGTTTTTCCTCACATGAAACTGCAATCTTTCTGAAATGATTAAAAGATGGTAGTTTAAGTTTAAAAAAATTTACATTGTTAATTGGTTTAGAAAAAAAAAACCCTTTAAAAATAGAGCAAAAGTAAACTAAGCCTTTAATTATCATACACTCTGAACTGGCAGGGGTCTGAATTAATGAATTTTTACTACATATGGTTCCAAGCTCTGAAAAAAGTAGTTTTCTTGATATATTACTTTTTTATTCATAAGTCTAAATAAAATTCAGATCTAGTAACTTTCTCTTCTTTCTGCAGGGGTTTTTTTTTTGATACAATACTTTTGATTTGAAGGTACAAGGAGAAAGGAATGAGGAATATTCTCTAATTTGGGATATTAACAAAGAGGGCTAGAAAAAGAGGAAATAAATAATTATATTGTCTCTTTGTCCCCTTCATTCATAAAAGTCCACACCTGCTAAAGAAACATACGTGTAATCTCTGAAAAGAGACCTTCCCAGCCACAACAAGGTCTCTCCAATCATCACCCTTGTGTGACTTTGGAGACAAAAGCTGTTGGCAGCACCAGTTCAACAAGTCCCAGCTTCATGAACACAAATTTAATTAGCGACCCCGTGAAAGGCCTTTACACTTAATGTATCTTAGTTCTAATACGACTAAAGTATGAACTAATTTGAAAATAAAACCTTAGGCAGTATTGGATAAAAGTTTACAAAACAGCACAATGAACTGATAGTAGGTTGGCGGCAACGAATTCGTGTTCTTTGGTTTTCCCCTTCCTGCCATGTCACAATCCACCTAACAATTCCCACCAGTTACATGTGGTAACTGTTTTTCTCCCTTCCCTTTTACATCTCTTTTCCTTGATTTACCTTATTTTGGTTTCCCTGCCCTCCTTTATGCTGATGTCTTATCCTTTGTTCTCCTATTTTTTCACCCACTCCCAACAATGTATGATGTAAGCCAAGGCAGTCAGTGCAAAATGGAGTGCCCTGAATACATCACACCCATCCCCTGCAGTTACTTCTACCTGCATTTCACTGAATGCAAGCTTGCTAACTGTTAGAACTTAAGTCTTTTCACACAGGTGAGAATTTTGCTTTATGGTCAAACGGATTTCACAAATGCTGAATTAATGTTCTAACATAAGGTCATCTTTCACACTTATGGCCACCACTATAGAGGTATCATTATACATGTTTCCATGAATAGATATGATGCTTATTTTAATAACATGAAATTTTCATTTTACTTCTGGAATTAATTTCCCAATGGTGAAATTATATAGAAAGCTTCATTTTTAAGTGGAATGTCCTACAACATTTCACTATGGGACACTGGCACTCTCTTCAGTAATCAACCCCCAGCAGGGTGAGATGATGCTTTCAACAACTCAACTGTCAAGACATTGGCAAGCATACTTTCTCCCATTCCCAATAACTAGCCAAGAGAATAGCAAAGGCTGTACTGGGGATGTTATATTGCTGTTGGCACTGGGGCTTTGCTGATCCTCAGTGTCATATCTTAGGGCAGGATTATATTCAGCTAAACCGACCCTAAGAAAGTAGCCAAAACATGTTTGAAACCAGGATCCCATTTTCTCTGTTCATAACTGGGAAGACAGCCTATGGAAGAAGGTACACATTTTCTTATTTTGGAAACACGGATATCATCCAAGGGCAATAGCAGCTCATCAGACCAGAATTTTAAGCCTTGAAAATTTCCCGACTGGATACTTGAAAAAGATAATAGAAATAAAATTGGTTATTGTTGCCAAATGTTTATCGGGGGATCAGGGACTTTATTCTTTCTTCCTTCCAACATAAGACTTTCTTTATTCTAAAACCCATTTCTACCACTCCTCCCTGGACCAGAGGTAGGTATGCCAAGTCTTTATTTCCTTAGTCCTTGTCCAAGCAGGTGGGAGGTTTTAATAATTTCTACTTTTGTAAGAGAAGATTAGACTAGATGATGTCTCAGATTTCCTTGAGGTCTACAAAGTTATACCTTAAAGAGGACCCTTTTAAAATGCAAATATCCTTGGGGCAGGGGGAGTAAAATCATTACATTATTAGCTAGGGTTATACTCCCTAAAACGGTATTAGTTAACACCCTAATTATCAGATAAATCTTGGTAGACATTAGTTGACACAGAAGAGAAGAACAGGACATAATAAAGAAGTTTTGAGGATAGGAGAATGCCAGAGAGAGAGAGAAGGGTTGCCAAGGAGACCAGGGTCTCAAAAGACAAGCTTTTCCAACTTTGGTTTTACTTTGGACCAGTTAGGTGATGCATCTGCTTATGTAATACCTTTGCCACTAAGCAGGTCCATCAGATAGGCACTGAGCTCCCAGACTGAAGGATGAAAGCATCAAGTTCAGAAACTCTAACTTATTTGTGGGTATGGTGATGGAGATATAAGGTATTTTTCTATTATAAGTCTGTACTCCAATAGGGTCTAGGAAATTGCTCCTCCAGGAGGGAGGAATATTTGAGTAAAAACATAGGGAAACTGATGAAGCTAGTAACTGGATGGGTACAAAATACTCACTGGTCCCAGGACTCAATTTGTTATCTGAAGTGAAGTTGGAGCCAAAGGTCATCTAGAAATTTGGTTTTGTTGCTGTTGTTGTTAAGTTATTCCAGTTGTGTCTGATTACCTATGACCCCACTTTGGTTTTTTTTTTTTTGGCAAAGATACTAGCGTGATTTGCCATTTCCTTCTCCAGTTCATTTTATAGATGAGGAATTAAGGCAAACAGGGACAAGTGACTTGCCCAGGGTCACAGCTAGTGTCTGAGGCCAAATCTGAACTCAGGTCCTCATGACTCCAGGGTCAATGTTCTATCCACTGTGCCACCTAGCTGATCCTAGAAATTTGGTAGGTTTAACAAGGACACAGATTGAGGAACAGGAAAAATGGTTTAGTCTGTAAAGGACAAGGAAAATAACTCAGGAATGGAGAATTCAAAGGAAAATGAAATTCGAGCTGGATGAGATCTCAGAGGTCATCTAGGCCAATGCCTTTACTTTATAGATGAGGAAACAAAGGCCTGGAAAAGTGAAGTGACTTGCTCAAGGTAACACAGGTAATAAGTGACAGAGATGGAATTTGAACAGAGGGAGAAGAACAGAGGAGAGGAGAGGGAGAAAGAGAAGAG
>NW_020954576.1:3125801-3172552 GCF_900497805.2 Vombatus ursinus
AGAGAGAGAGAGAGAGAGAGAGAGAGAGAGAGAGAGAGAGAGAGATGGAAGAGCACTGACTTCAAATTCTGCCTCTGATGCATACTACCTGTGTGACCTGGGTCAAGTCACCTGACATCCTTGGACCTATGTTCTCTCATCTGTAAAATGATGGGGTTGATCTCGATAACCTCTTTGGTCCCTTCCAACTCAATGTCTATACTCTCCATTAAAGGTAGTAGGCCTGCAACACCATGACTTTCCTTCATCTCCAAGACTAAAACAGCAAAGGACTAAAGTCCCCTGTACCATGAAAATCCTGTAATTCCAATCCTCATGATCAGGTGGAAATTTCTGTTTGCTAGTGAAAAGTTAGCTGAAAGGTTTTCCAAGCTCTGGGTCCCCCATCATCCTTCCCATTATAGGGCTCAGAGATTATCAATCTTGACCCAGAAAACATACCTGGTTTCCCCCAGAGTTATGACATTCATAAACTCCTACAACGCCGTCTGCAAAATGTCCCAAAGTATCCAGACAATTGTTACCCTGCTGCAATGCTCCAAAAGCTATATCCTGATGGTCAGGAACCCTGAAAGGCAAAGTAGAAATTACTACTTTAATTTCATCCTTCTTCTTTTCCATGAAATTCTCTATCTTACTGATTATCTTAAATGATGATCACTCTAGTGAAGTTAAAATGCTTAATGATATATCTTATGCCCCGGGATAGGGTAGTGTCAGTGAGACAGAGCCATCCCTATCTATGTTTCTTTCTCTTTCTCTTCTTTCTTTCTTTTTCCTTCTTCCTTCCTTCCTTTCTTTGGCAACTTTCAGGAAAGGACAAAGTTCCCACTGGTTCACTGTTAGCTTAGTAAGAGTAATTAAAAACGTAATTAATGAATTCAGATCAAAGGAAAATTCCTATTGTCTCACATTTTTCAACAGACCTTCATTTGGCCTTTAAAGAGTGGGAGGTGGGGGGTGGGGGTTCTAACTGCAATTTCTATACATAGGCTAGGAACTGCTCTTGGACAAGGCCTAACCAGAGTTGACCTAAGGCTCCTTCAGGTGAAGGAACAGCCAGTAGGGGCAGAGAGGACTTTTCTTTGGAGCTTTGATACTCATACCCCAAATTATAAAACATGAGTATATATAGGTGGGGGGAGGGAGGTGCATTAATGATGAGCAGATACTTCCCAAGTAAAAGGCTTTCTTTTTCAGAGAGAAAGAGGAAAGAATATTTTTTAATATTTCTGAAATTTAAAAAAATTAAGATATGCCTATACTCACCTTAGTTGATGATTCATTTTAGTACTTACAAGCAGTGAAAAAATTTAGGAAGAGCTATATAGGTCAAGAGCACAAGTAAAAACAGAACAGCATCACCTAAGTCACAAATAAATCTCAGGTCCAGGGATCTCTAAGAGGTTTCCCTGAGAAGATAATGTGGTGGCTTTTGTGTATACAATCACTGCATGAGGAATCTATAACTCACTACAAAATGCTCTAGAAATATTTAAAATAAGGAATATGCCATATGAAACCCCAAACTCTCCAAATCATTTCCTTTGGAAGATTAACTTAGGCTAGATTCTGAAACAGAGCAGATCTTCAGGTCTCCACATAAGGTTATCAGTAGTCCCTTGGGACACAGGACTTAAGAGAAATTTAAGCTATAGGGCTGGGCCTAGAAAGAGGGATATAAAGGGGATTTCTCTTGCCATTTCTCTGCTCTTGGAAGTAGGCATGGAATATGCATTATAATTCCCATTTTTCCCATGGGGAACACTGGGGCTTAGAACAGTCAAGTACCTTATCCATTGCCATAAAAGACCAGTGGCAAGCCTAGGACTATAGTTCATGTTTTCTGAGACTCAGTTTGACAGCCTTCTCTAAAAGACCATTGTGCTGGTCTAGTATTGCAAAAAAAAAAAAAAGGCATAAGATGATAAGCATCTCTTTTAACATTTGAGGGTAACTAGGAAACGTAACAACTACAAAAAAAAAATAAAGAATAAATGCTGCGAAATTATAATGACCAAGCTTGCCCCACCCCTTTATTTTGCAGAGGTAGGGGACTATGGGTGTGGAATAAGGCAAAATATCAGACTCTTCTAATATGCTGGTTACTGGTTTGGTTTTTTGTTTTTGTTTTTTTTTTTTTTTTTGGTTTGGTTTGGTTTGTTTTTTTTGGAGACAATTGGGATTAAGTAACTTGCCCAGGGTCACACAGTAAAAGTGTCTGGCCACATTTGAACTCAGGTCCTCCTGACTCCAGGGCTGGTGTTCTACCCATTGTGCCATCTAGCTGCCCCAGGCTGGTTACTTTTTGATGAAATTTTTTTTCCTTGTGTTATAAGGGATGAGTATCTGGGAGGGTAAAGGGTAAGAGATAAATTCAGAAATATGGGTGATAAGAAACCAAATGTATAAAAAAAATTATTTCTTAAAAAATCCTTAAAGAATCTGTAACTTCACCAGCATGAGTACCTCCTTCATCAATATAGGCCATAATCTTTATAATGGCCCAGTAGATAAGTCTTAGACAATTGCTGCAGCTAAATAATTTGTCACCCCTGGGCTGGACCTTGGACAGCAGACATACAGTCTATCACCCGGCCAAGACTGAAGGTCTTCTAGCTTATCAGGACCAATTAGTTTGCATTCCATTAGCATACCCTTCAAGAATCCAAGGAAGGTTCTTGAACCTAGTAGACAGTTTTTAATGGAGGTTGACATCTACCATGAAGAAAAAGACAGTGTTGGTTTAGCCCTAACTTTACCTCCTAAAGCCTACCAGCATGTATGGAGACAATTCAAAGAAATGTCAAGAGACACATCAGTCAGACACACAGTAATGTCGCAAGGGAAATAGTGACTCTTCTTGATGACCTTCCTGAATTATGTGATGAAATGACTGATCTGCATGGCACTGCTTAGACAACAGAGGGAAGGTAGAGTAAACACTAGAAGGGACACTGTGGAATCTCCCAGGAATAATTTAAAGAACACTATTTATCTTACATGGTTTAGGCAAAGTACTCAATTTAAATGGCTCTTTGACCCCTTCCATGCGGACATTCCTTTCAAAGATGCAGATAACAATCTATTCAAGCCCGATGATTTTGTACAGTGCATACAATACACAGCTCTTATCCATGTCCTTCAGGGAATTCACTACAGGTGGTCCCAGTGTGCTGGGGGTCTTTCTTGCTTTCTCTTGACATCTTGAATGTACTAATGGAGTATGTAAGTAATCCACTGGTTATCCCTTGCTCTAACCACACGCTTAACCCATCTTTTTCACTCACACAGTTCTTTAATGGCATCCTTTACATCACCTCTCTTTCTTAATTCCTTTTTTTTCTGAAGTGTGTATATGCTCACATATACAGCATGCCTCTCTAAACTCTTAGGGTTATCCTCAGTTTCAATACTTCAGAAACCAGAGTTCCATAACTGGCAGCCATATAACAATGCTAAATGGAAAAAGGGAGTGGACTAGGATGTCTCCAAATCCCTACCAATTCTAGAAAGAAAAATGGAACCCTAGAATGACAGGGTACAATCTAGAGCAGCTACTTATAACATGGAAGAGAAACTCTTTGGGCTAACTCCTCAGACAGAAAGAGTGCACACCCACAAATGAAAATCCAGACCACTGGAGACTCACCTAAGTTCAGGGTAGACATTTTCCAAGTACCATTTGAAGGGCTTGCAACTAAGTTTCTTCCTTAGTTCTAGTCGACTCTGAATACTAGGAAGGAAGAGATAAAGAAAAACCACCACCATTATTGGTAACAAGAAGGACATTTAATGGCACTCCCAATCTGGCTCCAACTTACCTTTCCAGCTTTATTACATAGTATTCCCCTTCATGCATGTTATATTCCAGCTAACTCACTAGACTCTGAGCGCATCATTCATGCCTTCACGTCCACATAGCATGTTCCCCCCATGTATACTCCTTCCTCACCTCCACCCCTTACTGTAAGCCTGAGCTCAGGTGCCCCCTTTTATGTGGAGCCTTTCCCAAAAGCATCACTACCCCAGACCCTCACTTCTGCAAGTTATCAGTGCTTTCACCTTCCTTAACTACTCTGTATTTGCTTATCTGTGTACATTTGTATTCCTCTGCCCCTAGCAGACTGTAAGCTCCTAGAGGGCAAGGGCTTCTGTTTTTTGATTATCACAGAAATCTAGTACTTACAAGACAATTAATTAGTGTTTGTTGTTGAACTGAATTGGATACAGCCTCCCTCTACCCAACACTAAAATCTGTTCCACTGGGTGGAGGATACCCTTTCCTTCCTAAGGTGGGAAGTATGACTTCTCATGGGGTCATTGTGACTGAGGCTCATGCCCCTGATTTAGGCATTGCAGCTCTAGGGTATTTTGCCTTACCTTGAAGCTAAAATTTGCTCTTTGACAAGTGGCAGCTGTTGGGCTTTGGGGGCCAGAGCACCGGCCAACAAATGCCCCAAACACTTCAGTGGTAGTTTGGATGAAGTAGAGGAATGAAGGAGAGGTAATACTTACTTCCCATAAGGAACATTTCTGGCTGAAGGCACTGCTGCATAGTAAAAATTTTTATATTCATCCATCCAGACTTCTGCTGCCCGGCGAGTGTTCCTGGGAACAACAACAACAACAAAAGTGTTCTGAGAAGCTTCCTGCCATCATCCTTGTGTGAACTCCTCCTGTGCTGACAGCTTCTCTTTAGCTGGGCCTTTCCATGAAAGCTGTCAGCACAGGACGGTTCAGGCTATAATGAATGCCCCACAGAACAGAACAACCGAAGAGGCTTCTAGAGTTCAGATTCCTTGAGGGCAGGGTCCACGCCACAGATATCACTACATCCCTCAAAATGCCCACTGCAGTGCTGTGCTTTTGGTAGGCAATCAACAAATATATCTTGAGTGCGAGAGAATTCTTATTGCTCTTCTTTCCAGCATACTAATTTTTCAAGAATGAAAGGAGAAACTAGAGGGCTGGCTGAGACATTTTGATGTGGAGGGGCTAGGGCAGTATTACATTAAAGAACACAAAAGAATTTCTATCATCCACAGAGTGCTAGAAATGGTGCCTATTATGTGCAATAACAGCTTTACTCTCCAGGTATTCACAGGTTAAGGGTATGGAAACAGCAGACATATTTCTTTAGGGAAAAAGAAGAAAGGAAAGGGAAAGAAAAGAAAATAGAGATGATTTAGTGTTTACATTATTCTTTTCTTCCTGTCTGCCTGAGGTGAGTTGGTGTCTTGTTTTGACAAGGAGTATAGATTAAAAGGAGATGACCTTAAGAACACATCTCTAGGGCTCACTTTGCATTGTACGGGGGCAACATAGACAAGGATCTGAGCTTTCATTTGTCAGATAAAAAACCATACATCTCTAACCCTCACAATCATGAATGGCTCTGCAGCTAATGGAGAGGTTAAATCATGAGCCAAACAGCATGGAAATATGAAGATTCATGAGATTCAAGGATATCGGGGCTGGTTAAATTTAAATGTGTAACATTTATTAAAGACTGTCAAGCCCGCATTCCATCTCAGGCAACAAAAAATCCTCTCTGAAACAACTGTGGAACATTAAAACAGACTGTCTTGGCTCCTCACAACACAGGCCTAAACCAGACAATGCTGGGAATCTCCTAGCACCTGTAACTTTACAGGCATACCCAATTTTAAGAAAACCTTGAAATAGAAACATCATTTGCATTATAAAAATGTTCCGTGATTTTAAAAATTAACGTGCTGGAACATTTCTTCAAATTAAACATCTTCCAGGTATGCCAGGAAGAGAGGGAGGAGAGTAGCATTTGTAGTCAGATGACCTGGGTTCAAATTCTAGGCCTGCCAGTAATAACTTATGTGACTCTGGACAAGTCATACCATTCCCCTGGGCCTCAGTTTCCTCATTCTGAGAGGAGTTTGGAACAGGATGAGATATAAGATTATTACAGATTTTATACCTGGAAGAGTCCTTAGAGATCACTGAGTTCAATCTTTTCATTTTACAAATGAGGAAACTTAAGCCCAGAGAGGTATGTGTCACTTGCCCAGTGTTAACACAGTTAGCTAAGTATCTAAGGTAAGATCTGAACCGAGGTCTTCCTAACTTCAAGTCCAGTTTCCTTCCTATTCTAAATCTAGATGATACAGTGGATACAGTGCCAGGAAGACTCATCTTTGTTAGTTCAAATCTGGCCTCAGACCCTAGCTGTGTGACCCTGGGCAAGTCACTTTACCCTCTTTGCCTTAGTTTCCTCATCTGTAAAATGAGCTAGAGAAGGAAATGGCAAATCACTCTAGTATCTTTGACAAGAAAACCCCAAATGGGGTCACAAAGAGTCAGACGTGACCAAAAAATGACTCAGCAAATAATCCTAAGATGATCTGATTTCAACGGAGCTTTTAGGGACCATATGTTTCACATGATGTGTACTCACCCTAGTATTTGCAGTTCTGTGAGACAGGTTTGGTTGGTGTTTATTACATCAATTACATTTAAAAGATAGCCATGCGATGCTAGGTCACCAATCTCAGCGAAAAATCTTCAGAAACTCTTTTGGGAAGGTTGTGGGCCTCTCACATTTCTACTGGGTTGAATGCATACCACCTTTCATTCTCTGCCACAAATGCTCTGCCACTTACTATGGAACCTTGAAAAAAATCACTTCAGTTTTCTAGGCCTCAGTTTCTTCACTGGCAAAATGAAAGATTTGAACACGATGGCCTCTGTTGTTCCTTCCAGTACTAACATTCTATAATTCTAATGTTTGTGTACATAACTCATTCCTTCAATTCAATTAACGTATCTCAAACCCATTGATTAGATACTTGGTATGTGCAGAGCACTATGCTAGGCACTGAAGGACACAGGGACACACAAACACACACACACACACCAATTAAGACATGGTCCTGCCTCCATGGACTTTATAATCTAGTGGCGGGGGGGAGGGTTGCGTAGATGGCACATACATGAATACTCAA
The DNA here is from genome assembly GCF_900497805.2 of Vombatus ursinus. Lineage (NCBI taxonomy): Eukaryota > Metazoa > Chordata > Mammalia > Diprotodontia > Vombatidae > Vombatus > Vombatus ursinus. The sequence goes on from NW_020954576.1 coordinate 3,132,782, forward strand.
AACTACATAAGAACTGTAATAAAGAATATATTATTATAAAAGCATAAGATAGGGAGTGCACTATGAGAGGTTAGATGGAAAGATAATTTCCAAATAGGGGTTGGGAGGGGTTGGGAAGGGGTTGGGAAGGTTATGCATTTAAGGATTATATACAGCCAAGCCTAATTTCCTAAAATTTGGTTTCCTTACGGTCCAGATCTTTTCCCTCCTTACTTCTGGTCATTTTACTGCTTGCTACCAGCTTCTAGTCAGACAAAGTCAGGGAGGACAGGGAGAATTTCAGATCAGTCAGTTCAGGATTCTCATTAACCGTGAAAAAAAAAAAAAAGGAAAAAAGTTTCCTAAGTGAAAGGAGTTAAAATTTGTTTAAGATGAGATTTCCAATGTCTGCTGTGCATCTTCATTTCATCATGTTGCCCTTTGCTATGGATAAGCAAGGGCAGGCTGAGCCTAACAGCCCCACTGAGCCCAAATGATCTCCACCGAGTTCAAATTCTATGCTATCAATTCAAGGAAATGCTTCCTTTGGGAAGTATTCATTTGCTGTGGGAAAAAACAACATGATTCTAAATTCTACCAACTGGTCCACGGAGTCTTACAATATGAAAGTTTAAAAAAAATTTTTATAACCTTTCAGCACTTAGCACAGAGCCTGGCACATAGTAAGTGTTTAATAAATATTTACTGATTGATTGATTCCTCCTCTCCTACCTGTCTCCAAGCTATTCTTTTTCTGAAAGGAATAAAGAAACAACTATTAAGTGTCTACTATGTGCCAGGCAGGGGCAGCTAGGAGGCACAATGAATAGAGTGCTGGGCCTGGAGTCAAGAAGACCCGAGTTCAAATCAGGCTTCATTCACTTAGTAGCTGTGTGACCCTCGGCAAGTCACCTCACCCAGTCTGCCTCAGTTTCTTCATCTGCAAAATGAGCTAGAGAAGAAAATGGCAAACCATTCCAGTATCTTTGCCAACAGAACCCCAAAGGGGGTCATGAAGAGTCAGACGTGACTGAAAAATGACTTAACAACAATATGCTACAGGCATTGTGTAAAGTAGTTTACAAATATCTCATTTGATTCTCACACCAGCCCTGAGAGGTAGGTACTAGTATTATCCCCATTTTACAGCTGAGGAAGCTAGGCAGTTAAGTGACTTGCTTAGGGTTACCCAGCTAGCAACCATCTGAAGTCATATTTGAACTCAGGTCTTCTTGACTTCAGCCCTAGCATTCTACTCACTGTGCCTCCTAAGTTTACAAGATACTAATAGAAATAGAAATACAACATGGAGGATCTATAGGGTCTCTGTAATGGAAAACAATGTAAAGACTGTATTCCCCTTCTCCTGAAAAGGTCCTGGGAGATGAAACCTCCAGTCTCCAAAGTTATGACGCAATACCTTGCACTTATGATGAAACTTTGAGCAAAAACAGCTTCAAAGTTGTGGTGAATTAAGTGGTTTATGTAAACATTATGGCAACCTGATCACAAATGGAGAAGGGGCTCATACTGAGTGGTTTATCCATGTTATGGCTGGGGAAGGAACTGGTGAGAATGTGTCTGCTGGTAGTTCCTTAGTCCCAATAATTTCAGACCTTGAGTTCCAAGGAGAGTAGAGTAGAAATAAGAAGGAAAAATGAACAGCCAGTTAAAATAAAAGGAAAACCAGCTAAGGATCCTGTATGGCTAGGATCTCAAAGTGAATGAATGGTGTGAAGTCACATGCCTACGCTACTGAGAAAATAACACTAATACAAGACAGAACTTTAATTATAATAATCAGGTGAGAAACTTCGGAAGCTTTGTGGCTGTTATCTCTGATGTGCCAAAATAACCAATTCAGTCAACTAACCAAACAATTACACACACACACAACAACAACAACAACAACCTGATAAACCAGTTATTTAACTCAAATGACCAATCAATTCAGTTGACATGTCCAATTCAATGGTTCATAGACACAGCACAATCTCACCCTTCTTCCTATATTTACTGTATAATCTGTCTTTTGTCATAGATCGCTCTCTTTCCTTAAATATGCATGCTTACGTCGACTCATTTAAGGGAGGCAGTAGGGCATAGAAGAAAGCTCTCTGCCCTTGGATTCAGGAGACCTAGGTTCAAATTCCAGTTGAAACACTTAGTGGCTGTGTGTGACCTTGGTCAAATGGTAGAACAGAAAGAATATTGGCTCTGGAGTGAGAGGTGTTGGGTTCACATTCCACCTTGGCCACTTACTTTGTGGGCAAAGAACTAATCATCATCACCAGGCCACATCTGTAAAATGATCAGGTTGAGCTAAGGTCCCTTCCTGCTCTAAACCTATGATAGATACTATTACTTAGCTTCTTTGAATTTTGGTTTCTTAGTTTGCAAAATGGGGTTAATGATATCTGTACTGCATACCCCATAAACTGCTGGGAGGAAAAGCATTTACTTAAATGCTGTGTATGTGTGAGTTATGATTATTTATATTCTTCTGAAAAGCACTTTGAAACCTACTGCAAGGCACTGTGGGGATATGAGCATGCCTAAAGACGTAGATCTTGTCCCTAAGGACTTCAATTAATAGGCAAGATAAGACATATACGTAAATAAATGAAAGTAGCACACAATAAGTGCATAAGTGAGTTACAAATGAGATGTTAGGAAAGATGTGGAAATCTTCACAGAGTAGTTAGTGTCCCTACTGAACCTCAATAACAGGCTCAACAGGAATTGACAGAGGTGGAAGGAATTTAAGTTTAGGGATAGGAGGATAGTGACAGGAGGCAGGAGTTGTTCAGAAGTCTCAAAATCCATAGGCAATTCATACTTCATTTGTACTCTCATTTCAAATGAGTGGCAAACCTAAATTTTTATGATTAAATATCTATATTATTTTTTGAAAATTAAAATACCTATGTTCCTTTTTCCTCCCCAGGCTGCTGCTTTCTTTTTTTTTTTTATATATTGTGTGTGTATATATATGTGTGTGTGTGTGTGTGTGTGTGTATATATATATATATACACACATATATATATATTTTTTTAAAGGCAATTGGGGTTAAGTGACTTCCCAAGGTCACACAGCTAGTAAGTCTTTGGTCTGAGGCCACATTTGAACTCAGGTCCTCTTGACTTCAGGACCGGTGCTCTATCCTATTATATATTTTTTAATTAACAAAAATCTGTTTCTGTCTTCTGCCTTTCCTCCTTTCTACCCCTATCCCCCGAGCCAAGATTTCTTTCTCTGAAAACCGCGTGTTCGTATCCTTTGACTACTTATTAATTTGGCAAAGGCTCTTATTCTTATAAATTTGAATCAGTTCCACACATCTTAGAAAAGAGATCTCTATTAGAAAAGTTTGCTGCCAAGATTTTCCCCACCCTAATTTACCTGCTTCTATTTATTTTTTTTGTGAGGCAACTGGGGTTAAGTGACTTGCCTAAGGTCACACAACTAGTGAGTATCATGTGTTTGAGGCCAGATTTGAATTCAGGTCCTCCTAACTGCAGGGCCAGTGCTCTATCTACTGCGCCACCTAGCTGCCCCCTAATTGTTTTGGATTTATTTTGAATGTATCCTTTATTAACTTACCTGTGAATATGCTGTATTCCTCTAGTGGATTTCTAATTTTTTGGGGAGGGGGGTGTGAGGCAATTGGGGTTAAGTGACTTGCCCAGAGTCACACAGCTAGTGAGTGTTATGTGTCTGAGGCCGGAATTGAACTCAGGTCCTCCTGACTCTAGGGCCAGTTTTCTATGCACTCTGCCACCTAGCTGCCCCCAATTTACCTGTTTCTATTCTAATTTTGTTGCACCAGTTTGTCTGTGTAAAACTTTTTTAGTTTTCTATAATCAAATTGTCCATTTTATGATCCTCACAGTATTTTATTTGCTCATGAACTCTTTCTCCAGCCATAGAGCTGACAGGTAATTTCTAAATACCTATATTCTTAATTCAATGTTACTGAATCACAGAATTTCAGAGATAGAAAGGTACACAGAAGGAATCATTTGACTCAGTATCCTCATTTTAGAGATGAGGCAAGTGAGGCATGGAGAGGTTAATTAAGTAAATGGCTCAAGGTCTAATATCTAATCACATCTTAAATTAACCATTAAGCAGAGAAAACATTGAGTTTTTAAGTTAGCTTAGTCCCCAAATCTGTAACATAAATATCCTTGTGAATGAAAAAAAAAGTTTTAAAATTTTATTTGACAATACAAAATTTAGCATCTGAGTCACTGAGCCCAAAGATCCTCTCTTATTCAAAACAAACAAACAAACAAAAAAAAGTGTTACTTACCGGGCAAACACAGTGCCACTGCCTCCTGGAAAACTATAGGGGTGCTGCTTTCGGAACACATGCCCAACTCGGCTGCATGGGATGATCTCTAGGCTGCCACCACACTGCCACACTCGGAACGAAATCTCTGCCGGAATAATTGAGAACAAGTGACTATTCAAAGAACTAGATGAAGGTCCAGCATCTTCAGTCATTCCCAGTCCTACCCTAGGTATGCTCCCCAATCTCCTTATTTGTTGATCAGTGAAACAGTGCCATTGAATCCAATGTTAGTTGATTCAAAGTATGCAAAGGGCTTTAGTAAAACAATTAACACAGAGGTTTTGAATTATAGTATCTTCAGTTTTGATAAGACCTTTAGATATTATGAATACAACCTCCTACTTCATATAGAAATTCCTCATAAAATATCCCTGGCCATCTTGTCTCTTAAATACTTTCAGTGAAAGGGAAGTCACTATCTCACACTATTCATTCCATTTTTAAAAATCGCTCTAATTATTAGAATATTTTTCCTCAGTTGAAGTGAAATCCATCTTTATTTTCTACCCTTTGCTCCTATACTCACAGGGGAAAAAAAAGGTCTTATTACCCTTCTACTCTTCAATAATAGTTTTAAAATTATTTAAAGATAGCTAACACATTAGTTTTCTATTTCTTCTGGCTAAATATTCTGAATTCTTTCAGCTGATCCTGATATGAAAGGGCTCCAATGTTTTTTGCCACCATGGTCTCTCCTCTGGACGTGTTCCACTTTGTCAATGCTGAACCGCTTGCCACATTCCTGATGTGGTCTGACCAGTTCAGAGTATGGCCCAGAACATCAGCTTTTTTGCAATCACGCTATCATGTTACACTGCTTATTCACACTGAACTTGAAGTCAATTAAAAGCTCTAAGTCTTGTTTCATATAAACTATTATTAAAAGTCACCTCTTCCCCCCCACCCCATCCTTTGCCTAAGCAGCTGAGTTTTTCAAGGATAAATGCAAGAAATGAGAAGATTGGACTAGATCAGGTGTCAAACTCACAGCCCACCTACTGCCCAACCATCCTAAGTGTGGCCAGAACCAAATTAAAATGTAATTGGGAAATCTTTAACAAAATAAATAAAAATACACTAAAACAAAGATAATCTTAATCTGTCATTTTCTAAGTCAATATGCAGCAAGTAGGGAAGGGATGAAACAATTCATCCCCCAGGCACCAAACAGATTTGTATAAAAGGAACACGTATATGTATGTATATATATATATATATATATACACACACACACATACACACACACATATATATATACGTTAGTATGTGCACTATTTGAGTTTGACACCATTGGACCAGATCATTTCTAAGGCCCTTTCTACTTCCAAAACCTATGATCCTCTCATTTCACATTTATCTCTATTAGATTTCATTTTGTTAGATTTGGTTTAACATTCCAGTGGGCCAAAATTCTTTTGGATGCTGATTCTGTCATCTAATGCATTACCTATCACCCTCAGCTTTGTGCCACTTGCAACTTGGATAAGTATGCCTTCTGTCTCTTTACGCAAGTCATTAAGAAAATACCCAACCAGCTACAAATCCACCTAACTGTACTAATTAATGTCCAGCTGATATTTTTCTATCCTGTGCATAAAGACATTCTGAGAGAGCAGGTCACCAATACTAGGAAGCAATGGGAAAACTGAGCAATATGTACTCCTCTAAATGAAAAGACCTAAATATCATTTTTAAAGTGTCCATGTGAAACTTTGTAATTAGACACAGAACATAATTAAACATCCATTTCTTTCTAATATTATTGCTTAATATTAATTGAGCACTAGCCCGTGCTTGTACTTTTTCATCCAGAAAAGGTTCTAATTTATAATTTAAAAAATTTAAAGAAAATATTTTTAAAAATTTAAATTAAAAAATTATTTTTGCTGTACCCTTCTGCTTTATTCCATCTGGAAGGGTTTACAGACAATCTTATGGATTACACTGACACTAGACAGTTGATTTAAAGATGCCCGTTCTTTACCAATCACCCACAGGCTCTTACTATTTGATAACTTTCCAATCTATTTACTTTCACCCCATGTAAAAGTTGGCTTGCCTTCTATCAGCATGAAAATAATCCAACTCAATAATAAAAAAATTATCCCCAGGCACCAAATAGGCTTGCATAAAAGGCACACATATATGTGCATAAATATATTAGTTGGTGCTCAAAAAGCATTTGTTGATTAGTGAACTCTTTCTTGATTATTGCAAAAGTAAATTTTGGCTCAACATTTGTTCAAATTACAACACATTCTGAATTAGTTTGGTCTGAATTAATGAGGTTGTATTGGATACTGAAGTCATCTTAAAAGTTAAATAATTAAAGGATTATTGGTACCATAGCTTTAAAGATAGAAGAGAACTTAGAGGCTATTTGGTCTCCCTCCTTTTTTTTTTTTTTTTTTAACAGATGAGGAAGACAAAGCCCAAATAGGTCAAACGACTTCTCTAAGATATACAGGTGCAGTGGCATAGTTAGAATTTGAACCCAGACCTTGTAACTCCAGATTCAGTGGTGTTTCCATTATACTAGAATATACTATTAATGATTTTTAAGGCTTTATAAAACTACATTTACATATAATACCTACTTTAACTAAATAAAACCTCAAGACTGGCAAGGAGGTGCCCACATTGAGGATTAATTACACAGTCTAGTCTGCATGGGAAAAACACACGTTCAATCATTTTTCAATTGTGTCTAACTCTTTGTGACCCCATTTGGAGTTTTCCTGGCAAAGATAATGGAGTGGTTTGCATTTCCTTCTCCAGCTCATTTTATAGATGAAGAACTGAGGCAAAAAGGGTTAAGTGACTTGCCCAAGGTCACACAGCTATTAAGTATCTGAGGCCAGATTTGAACTCTAGACCTGGCATCCTATCCACTGTGCTACCTAGCGGCCCACTTATCAACTTGTCCCAAGAAATCTTGATTCTGCATTGTAAGGGACCTGAAGATAAATTTACTTTTTCAAATTACCGAAAGGTACTGAAATTACCCAAAGGTTCAATATAAAAAAAATTAAAAATTAATGGAAGGACTGCCTAGTTTAGGTGGAGAAATTTGAAAATTTTCAATTATAATTAGGTTTGGGCATATATTACTGCACAGTCACCATGGATAACTTATCTCATGGGTAACAATCCAATGATCGGCTACCTGTGCTATGTAAGGTTTCCAGCCAAAGTCCATAGCAACAATGAAGAAGAGGGAGGTGGCCTGTAGTTTATGCACTCTTTAAAAGGCAGGGCCTAATTCCATCAGAAAATCTGGAGCAGAAAGCTCCTAGACAGACAACCCTATTGGCTCCAACAGTGAGAGGAGAAAGAGATTTTATGCAGAAGAAATGCTAAGGCATTGGATTCAGCTTTCTTCTTGGTCTACTGATTCTTTCCTAATATTCTTCCTTTTGCATATACCTTACTCCACTCTCAAGTCACTTACTATAAAACTCTGTGATGTAACTCACATTTATATAGTATTTTAAGTTTGCAAAGTATTTGTTCTCACAGCTTTGTGATCTAGCTAGTTCTAGTACTATTATACCCATTTTACAGATGAAGGCACCTGAGAGAGATGAGGGTACTTGCCCATGGCCACACAATTTGTAAACACCAGAACTGGGACTCCAATGACCTATGATCCTAGCACAATAATTTCAACAGCACAAGTACAGAAGCATAGAAACCAAAACAAGAGTGAAGTAAGCAACTGTAAACAAATCTCTGTCTTTCACTCTGGCATTTGAGTGAAAGGTCTCCTTTCATTTTAGGGTAAATGCTGTCTCTGCATCATGTCACAAGATCCTAATTGGCAAGAATCAGATTCACTTTGGAAGAACTAGTCAACATACAGCACAGTGCTACACACCCAGTCTGTACTGTTGTTGATAGAAATAGCTACTCTCTAGGCATTGCCTTGTTTCCTAAAACATGGTATTTTTGATTTGGTGTAGAGTCACCATCACACGTGGAAATGTGTTCTGAAGTGGTTGGTCTTTCCATAAAAGGTGAGGAACTTGGAATTCTTTTCTAGAATTTTTATCAGTTGTATACAGTTCTAGAAAAATCAGCTATTTTTCTAATACCAAGCCCAAATATTTTTAATCTAAATAAGCTCAAAAGATCAAGCTTATTTACAAAAAAATTTTAGGCATTTTGTTTTCAATCCAGTCACTGAGTTTTCACGAACAAATTTCTTCAGCACATACAAATTTTTTCAGCAGCTGAAATGCTCCAAAAATTATGCACGGTGTCAGCAAAAGTTTCAAGTCATCAAAATGATTAAAAAACAAACATCATACCAGTTTCTTAAATGAAGGGGAAAAAGCCCATCTTTGGTTCTGTATTACAATTTAAAAAAAAAAAACTATTCAAAGTAATAGCATCATCAGATTTTTCTCCCTTTCCCAAATGCACAAGCAAAAGGATTCACCCAGAGGCAAAAGATAATAAAAGAAAACTCAGTGGCCAAGGATAATTAGCTCAGAAGAAGTAAGTACTTGAAATTAATGGCTTCGAGCAAAAAAAAATCTTTTCAGTTCTAACTGTGGTGCAGCTACTGAATCACAGATATAGATCTGTGAAATTAAATTGCATCCAGGTAATAATGATTTACAAGGTCTAATTTTTTTTAATCAAATAAAACTAGGAGCCTTTTGCACAAGTATTCAGGAAAGGATTATACTCATTGACCTCGACTCTAGTTCACTTGATGACTGATCACTATCTTGTTAGAGAGATGGGAAACTGGCCATTTTTTTCCAGGTTTTGCTGGGCATTTTCTTCCCAGGAATGGTCACCTACAAAACTTGTAGAAAACCTACTTCTCCCCAACCTCAAATTTCACTCTAAATATATACATCTCTGCTTCTGTAATTTGTCCCCACCTTGTTTCCAGCTCTTTCTTCACAGCAAGGCCAATATTAACAAGAGCATGCTATTTCTTTAGTCAGATCTTCATTTCCCACAGCCCAGACTACTAATCTTGTTCCTTTTTCAGCATCTCTTAGGTGAGGATCTGTTGTCCATGAGTCCACTCTCATTAGATTTCTCCAGGAAGCCAAGCTTCCCATGCTCACATAAATTAGAAATTGCTTTCTATTAAGTCTAGGAATACTGAAGGAATAAGCCACATACCTAGGTTTTCTCCTCCCCATACATCCATCATCATATCGTATTTTCCCAGTTCTTCAAAGTAGAATTTATCCATCACAAACAACCCGCCAGCGATCATGGGGGTTCTAAAGAAGCAGAAATGGAGATGGGAGGGAAGGAAGGAAGGAAGGAAGAGATTGGAGATCAAAGTCAGAAGTGTTCTCTCATCATTGGCCACATTATCTGAACTACAAATTGACTTTCAAAATAAACTCCAGCAATCATACCACACTCGGGATTCAAGCAGCTTCAGCTTTTGTTTTCTGCCACTGAGGGCACAGCAGGTCAACAATTCACTGACCTAACATTATACATTATATAGGGATGCTGAAAACCACGGGGCAAAATTTGCTGACTTACTCAGGGCAAGTTGTTTCTCTATGGATCAGTCTCCTCATTTGTAAAATGGGGGATCATAGAATCTGACACTTCCTCCTCACGTAAGCTGTTACCAGCAGTAGGCTATGCAATGTGCTTGAACACCAATCCGATCTTTAAAGGCTAGCTAGAGAAGATACCCTAACACTTAGTCACTGATTTCCCAGATATATGGGCAGGATGTCACAAAATAAAAGAAGGCAAACAGTTAAAAAGCAAGCCACCATCACTACTGGACGTCCCAAACATAACCTGTTGACATAGGGAAGCCAAGCCTGGAAACAACCATCTTTAACATCACCGTCTTTAACAACAAGGTCCCACTTATGGCTGTTGTGGTGTCTAGTATTTTTTTTACAGCACACTAACAGATCTGGCAAACTAAATTGGTGGATATAGACAGGTCGGGTTTCTCTTAAAAATTTCAAAACACTTTATCACCTAATGGTGGAGATGTCTATACATACCTTGTGTGAGAAGATGAGGGACAGAGAGGCAAAATGCCGGGCCAGGGTCAGACGGTTGGAGATGGGGCTAAAACTGTTTTGTTTTTTTTTTTTTAAACAACCTCTTTAAATGATGTGAAAGAACTTACTTTATGGGAGCAACTGGATTTCCTTGGCGTGCTCTCCTCTGCTCTGGGGTCATGTAATCCCATTTGAATACTAAATTCCAATCAAAACCTGGATGTGAGAGAAAAACCGACACAAGATAAATGAGAAGCCAGAAAGTGAAATGGGGGAACTGGCTTCCTTCTCCCATACCCTTTTTCTCCCATGGTCAAAAGCCTTTTATTAGTGAAATTTGGACGTGTCTGAAGAAAAGCCCAACAAACAGGCACACATCTTAAACATTATTCCCTCTCTCTCCCTCTACCTTCCTCTACCTCTCCTGAACACCCAGACCTGTGCACTCTTAGAAGACTGTCCTCTTCCTTTTACAGATAAGGAAACTGGGGCACAGTGAAGTCAAGTGACTTGCTCAAGGTCACACAGCTACTGAATGTCTGAGGCCAGATTCAAACCTTGCTGCTGCTAAATACCAGCTTAACTTCCCTTCCCAAAAGAAAACACCTATATGAATTAGAGTAGATGGAATAAAAATACAGGCACATGAGGTTAGAATATGGAGGATTTTAGGAGAGAATAAGACTGAAAAAGGGACAAAAGGGAGACTAAGAAACTTCACTGGAATTTGCTGAGTACTAGTTTTTTTTTTTTTTTCCACTCCAAAGTTAGGATTAACTCATTCTCCAAGAGAATTAATTGTCTTTGGAAATAAGCATATACTTTTATGCTATGTAGTATAGTGGCTGGAGCACCTTGGGCCTGGAGTCAGAAGACCCGAGTTCAAATCCAGCCTTAGGCATTTACTAACTGTGGGACTCTCAGAAAGTTAATCTCTGTTTGCCTCAGTTTCCTCCGGATTGGGATAATAGCACTTACCTTATAGGGCTGTTGTAAGGACCAAATGAGATAATATTTGCAAGGCATTTAAGCACAGTGCCTGACACATAGTAGGTGCTTAATAAATGTTTATTGCCTTCCCTTCCCCTCTATCTACACATCTGTTGAGATTTTATCTTTAATTCACAGGATAATTTCTAGCAAAACATAGAAGCACATAAGGTTCATGCCACCTGTCAATTCTCTCCAGACTTATCAAGTGATCTCTTGACTCAGAAACTCCTATGCTCTAGCTTCATTGATGTGGCAGTCATACTAAGTTATTTCCACTTTCCCTCTCTTTTGGTCACATTGCTTTAGCTATGCTTACGTCCGATTTCCCACTCTTGTGTACTTTGTATTCAGGGCATTGCCTATACTGTTTGCTATGGTACAATGAGATGTAAAGAGTGGAAACAAAAAAGCAGCCTGGTGGCTTTGCCCACTGGGTTCCCAGGGTGTCCCGGGGGCTGGCCCACCAGAGGGCCTTTCTAGTGATCTCATCATGCTGCACATTTACAGTGGTACCTGCCTGAGTACAGAGAAAGCACCTGGTTGGCAGGTAGGCAGGTGGCAAAAATGGGATGATGCATAAAGGAAGATTTAAAAAGAGAAATCACCTCTCACTGCCACAGAAACTCCAACTACTGCACCGAGAATCCCAGCATGTCGGCAGGTTCCAGCTCATCTGATCCAGACCCATTTGTTACATGCCTAGGGCAGAAAACCTGCCATGTTGTGAGCAAGACTTTCCCTATGTGCAAAATTAATGTAAACCAGAAAATCAGCCTGGAGACGGTGGCTTATTCAGAGAAAATTCAACTGGCCAACCTGACTTACATACAGACTTCCCCTTTTCTAAATCTTGTGCCAAGGATGGGACTATAAGGACTGGATTTTCTCTGAATCTACTTTCTTTGATTTTTACCCCTAAAAGTGATCCCCTCAAAATCCTATGTCAATTTGGCCTTCTCTGTTCTGATCAGACAAATAACTTAAAACAGCTCCAACTACTGGTTTCGAAAATCTGTTGCAGAAGGAGAAAGTAGGTTACGTGTGCTGTTAACAAAAAACCATTCTTCTGAATATATAGAGTACAGAAAAACCTCAATTATATGGAAGACTTGGTGAATGAGTTGCTCAGGATAGCAGAAGGTTTACCACTTTAGACATCAAAAACATCTTTTACATTAATCATTTTGGATGGAAATCCTAAAGAAACACTACACATTCCCTGTACCTTCTTAAAATAGGCATCTGGGTAGTTTATTGGATGAAAAGTTAGATACAGACAAGAAAATCTGAGTTTAAATCCTAACTCAGTTACTTAGTGGCTGTGTGACCCTGGGCAAGTCATCTAACTTCTTGGTGTCAGTATGCTCATCTGCAAAACGGGCATAATACCTCACAGGGTTGTTGTGAGAGTCAAACAAGAAAACGCTTATAAAGTGCTTTGTAAACTTTGCATAAATGTTTATTATTATTATTGTAGTCAAAGGGACTATACTTGTGATTTCACTAGTCTGGGGAACTCTCAGGTAAGCAAACTCCCTTTACCAATATAGAGCAGCAGCTTCCTGGCAACTTATAATCCTAGACTGTTGCCTAGAGCACTTATAGACAGGTTAAGCTGCCCAGGGTCACACGGCCAGACTTGAACCCAGGTCTTCCAGTATCTGAGGATGGCTCTCTTGTTATCTTGCCTCTATTCACGACATTCTGAACACATTTAATCTCCTCTCCACGACTCGGGGTTATTGTTAATTAAGGACACCAATTATCCTCTTGTAAATACAGTGAGACCCACACTGTCTATTGAAGTGTGCAGGGTGCTAGGCTCAACATCCAGCCTGAGGGCCTTTTTGAACTATCCCATCAGAGGTTTACAGTTTTACAATGTCTTTCCTTCTGTCACTTCTCACAGATGTCAGTATGCCTGGCCAGGCCCTCTCTTCTCTTTCTAATCCACTGTGGATTCCAAGAGTCAGTGATGTAGGCTTGTTAGGATCTTCTGTAAGTAGGCTCTGACTACTGGTCTGAAAGGCTTCCATGGATCAACAGTCAATACTCATGTATTAAGTACCTACTATATGCCGGATGCTGGGGGGACAATGACAAAAACGTAATAGTTCTTGCTCCCAAGAAGCTCACAGTCTGGCCTGCAAATACACATATGCAGATACACAAAAATAGATAGGAGATAACATATCAGATTGCTTACCATCTTGGAGAAGGGGGAGGAAAGAGAGAGAGGAAGAAAAAAATTTGAACTCAAAATCTTATAAAAAATGAATGCTGAAAACAATCTTTACGTGTAATTGGAAAAAATAAAATACTATTTACAAAAAAAAAAAAAAAAACAAGAAAAAAAGATACAAGAGCATGGGGGGGAAGGGGAGCTATTAGCTAAGAGAATCAGGAAAGCCTTCATGGAGATTTATATGGAACTTGAGGACTTTAAAAAAAAAACTTTAAAAACTTTTGAAATTATGAATTCTAGGAGAGAAAGGTGAGGGTGGGGCAAAGTATATTTCAGGCATGGAAGAGGAGTCAATGTAAAGGTATGGAGACCAGAGATGGAGAGCCACGTGTCAGGAATGATATGGAGGCCAGTTTGGTTGGACTGTAGAGCAAAGATGGGTAACATGTAGTAAGACTGGAAAGGTAGGCTGGGGCGAGATTGGGAAGGGCTTTAAATGCCAACCAGAGAAGCTCACATTTGTTCCTATAGGTAATGGGGAGTCAGTAGAGTTTATTGAGTCAGGGAGTGAATGTGGTCAGACTTGACCTTCAGGAAAATCACTTCAGCAGTCGTGTGTAGTATGACTTAGGATAGGGAGGAGAGACTTCGGGCAGGAAGGTAGATTACAAGGCTACTGTAATTCATTCTCTAAGTGAAATATATGACCTCTCACAGACATATTCAATGAAAACTGTTTTGGCTGTTCTGAAACATCTACTTCCCAGTCCCTGCTGTGTTTTGGGTGAACTAGGGTCTTAGATAACAAATTCCTCAAAGGTGAGATGTCAGTGTTCTAAAGTGGAACCCCATTACAGCACAGCTCATTATAGACACTGACTCAGTCACACCGTAGCTTCCATTGAGATCTCTGGGACGTGAGTACACGCAGGATGGTCTAGACATAACATGATTAGTGTGTTAGTCCTGTACCTGAAAACCAGTGTTATGAAAGAAAGTCCTTTGTACCACAAAATGATGGCTATTTTAGAGATGATTCAAATACTCCGAATAAAGAGTATAGACCTCCTTCCCTAAAAAAAATTAATAATAAAAAAACCACCCCAGCATCTCTCTCATAATTATAGAGGCAGAAAATACCCAAGCCCTTTTAGAACAGACCAAAGTGCTATGATCCATAGGAGGCTGTTTTAATAAGCACTACAGGTCTTAGACCCTGTAGTCCCACCCATCCTGTGAAAAAGAAGTTCCAAATGTCAGAACAGAAATCCTCCAAGTGTGGTCTGGGAGGCCTCACTGGCTCCTGTAAAATTCCACAGGTGGTCCACTGGCTATTCTCTCCTAATACTAATCTTTGTAATATGAAAGTATCTGTATTTTAGTTTCTAGAAAGAATTAATTACTTATTTAAGGGGAAAATAACCAGACACCATCTCATTGGCTTCTCATAAAAAAAACCAGAGCCTTTTGTCCTCTGGCCTGCTTTTACATACAGATTAAAAAACAAACAAACAAACAAAAAAAAAAAAACAAAAAACGCTCCAACATGACATGATCTCATGGAAAAAGGATCCTTTGGTCAAAACTGCCTGCCCTCTAATGCACCTAAAATGATTACCATTATCTTCACAAGGAACTTGTATATTTTCATTGGTTTAAGGCTCCAGTTGCCTTTGAGCTATAGTACCATGCTCTGATACAGCATGTTAACTAGTTAACATATTAGCATGGAATTAATATATCTGATTAACTCAGTATCATTTAGTAGAGCATATCCTCCTGAGGGAAGAGGTTAGGTAGGTTCAGATAGAGAGGAAGCGTTCTGTGAATGCTATCACCGAAGAAGTGCTGCAGGAGGGGTTGGTGAGCGTCATGGAGCAGCACTGAGGGACTGGGGAAGCGATGGGATAGCGAGATGGGCAAAGTGGGGATGGGATGCCGAAGGACAAATCTGGCCATGGGGCCAGTCAGCTGAACGTCATCCTTGGTGGTAGACGGAGGAAGAGGAGGGCAAATGTGGGTTGGACTGGTTAGGAGGTGTCAGTGTTCTCTCCTTCCTTTGCTTCCCAAGGTGAGGCTGGGTCACAGCACAGGCAATTACTACAGGAGTAACATGAAGAAACTCCTTATGTATTAATAAAATAGTAAACCAAGAACCATGCTTCCCTCAAGAGGAGACAACATGTAAGTAAGTAGGCACGTAAAATATATATTCAGAGTAAGTGAAGGTAATCTGAAAGGGGAAGGCATAAAATAAAATTAAAATCTATTTTAAATTTTAAATTTTAAAAATTGAAACACCTCTTATCTCTGCCAGGACACTGTCTCTAAAAGCCAACAACAACAAAAACCCACTCTGAAGCTAATCATTTCTTTCCTCCTTTTTGGCACTGGGGAACTGCCCTTAGCACTTCAATGGTGGAAATATTCTGAAACTGCTACCTTTCTAAAAAGAGGAAGAACCAGGTGAGGAAGCTAGCTGGCGAAGTGGCTAGAGCTCTGTGCCTGGACTCAGGAAGACCTGGGTTCAAACGTGACCTCAGACACTCACTAGCTGTGTTACTGAACCTCTGTCTGCCTCAGTTTTCTCAACTGTAAAATGGTTATAATAACAGCATCTGCCTTGCAGGGTTGTTGTGAGGATCAAAAGAGACATTTGTAAAGAGCTTCAAGCAGTGTCTGGCACAGAGTAGGCACTATGTAAATGCTTATTCTCTTCCCTTAGCACAATGCCTGGTGCTTGGTAGGTGTTTAATAAATACCACCTGCCTGAAGTCTTCCCTGATCCTCCTTCCTCTCACTCCAATTGGCAGTGCCCTCCCTCTCAAACTACCTTATATTTAATTATTTTATGTTTATTTATATATATTCTTTTTATATTTATTTTGCCTATGCTTGCACGTGTACTTTTTGTCTCCCCTGTCAGAAATATATGCACATTCCTTTTGAATAGGGTTTTTGTTCATCATACTTTTATCCCCACCGCCTGGAACGTAGTAGGTGCTTAATAAATACTTGTTGCTTGATTAAATAAAGACTTGTTGACTGACTGACTGACGTCTACATACAACCTTTGACCCTGCTGACCACTTTCTCCTCCCTGACTAATCGATGAAGCATGCTGCCCACCTCCTAACAGGGAAAGGGATAGACCCTAGGTGCAGAAGAAGATACACTTTTGGGCATGGCTAATATGGGAATTCATTCTGCTTTCATAACCTCCTACCTCCTAACTCCCCCCTGCCCTTCACTCACCCAAATGAAAAGACATGTGTTACAAGTGTTTGTTTTGTTCTGTTTTTCATTTGGGTGAGAGAAGGTAGGGGTCGGGGGACTTAGAGGGTTGTGAAAGTTTACTAAAAAAGAAAAATAAAAGAGGTTCTTTGGGGAGGGAGGAAAAAAAAGGAAAAAAATTTACATAACTTTATTATATATTTAAAAGGAATAGCAAGTTGGATATAAAAGACTTGCAGTTTCATGTGTAATCATCTTTTTTATTATAATATGTTATAGAAATGCTTGTTTTATTCCATATATGAAAAATAAAATAAATTTTTAAAAAATGCACAGGAAAAAAAAAGGAACACCAGAAGGAAATACTGGAGAAGTTATTTCATCATCGATCACCTTCTCTCTCGAATCTTTAGCCTCTCCTTATCAATTATTTCCCTTCTCCCTTCAAATATGCCCAAGTTTCCCCCTCCTTAAAAAACCTTCATTAGACCCTAGAATTCCTTCAAGAGAGATCCCATATCTCTCCTCCCTTTCTCAGTCAAATTCCTTGAAAAAGTTGTTTACACTCACTGTCTCCACTTCTTCTCTCACTCTTTGGAATCTGGCATTTGACCTCATCTCTTGGTGGAAATCTTTTTGTGACATCCTAACGGCCAAATCTGATGTTTCTTTCACAGGATCCTTCTTCATCTAGTGCATCTGGTACTGGGGACCCCGCTGTCCTCCCAGATCTTCTCTCCTCTATGAAATTTTACTCTCTCTTGGTCCTACCTGTTTGACTGCTCCTCCTCTATTACCCTTCCTTACTGTGGGTGTACCCTACGGTTTTCTCCTAGGTCCTCTTGTCTCTCTATAGTCTCTCATTAATTTCCATGGGATTAACCATTATTTCTATGCAAGTATTTCACAGACCTATATATCCAGCTCCAGTATCTTCAATGGGCTTAAATCCCACACCACCAATTGCCTAGTGGACATATCAATTTGTTATGTCCCAGATAAATCTTAAATGAACAAAACTCATTATCTGTCTACCTAGGGCATAAGCCCTCCTGTCTTCCAAACTTTCCTATTTCTCTTGAAAGCACCACCATCCTTTCAGTGTCTCAGGTTTATCATCTCAGCATGATCCTGTGCTCTTCACTCTTCCTCACCTCATGCACCCAATTGTCAAATCTTGCCATTTCTACCTTCACCAAATCTCCCACATTTGATCCCTTCTTTCCACCCACTTAGTTACCACATTTGTTTAGGCCCTCATCATCTCCCACCTAGACTATTGCAACAGCCTCCTAATTGGTCTCTCTGCCTCAAGCATCTCATCACTCTAGTCCATCCTACACACTGCTGACAAAGTAATTTTCTTTAAATGCAAATCAGACCTTGCCTCCCTTACTCAGCCAACTCCTGAGGCTTCCTAGTGCCTCTAGGGTCAAAAATAAACTCCTCTGTTTGGCTTCTAAATTCATAAACCTATCTCTATTCTTGTACTTTGAGATCTAGCCAAACTGACCTCTCTGTTCCTTATTCATGAAGCTCCATCCCCCATTCTGTACCTTTGCACTGAATATTCCCCATGTCTGGATGTACTTCTTCCTGATCTCTGTCTTAGAAAATCCCTCTCTTCTTTTAATATGCAGCTGAGGAACTACCTTTGCCTGAAACCTTTCCTGCCAACCTCTCTTCCCCAGACCTGCCATGGCTCCAAATGCTAATGCTCTCCCCCTCCCTATCTACCTTGTATCGAAATACAGTGTATATGTATATTATATATGTGTGTGTGTGTGTGTGTATACATGTTTGTTATGTATATATTTTTATATGTAACTGTTGTTCCCCTCATTAGAATGTAAACTCATTGCAAGTAGGGATTGTTCCAATCTCTTTTTTTTATGGTTTCCATCTTTGTATTTGTATCACTAGTGCCTAGCATAATGCCTGGCACATAGTAGGCACTTAATAAATACTTTGTTGATTGACTGAAGTTATTATTTACTCTAAAAGAAAAAAGCAAGCTGTACTTGAGAGTGATCTGTAGTTTCCTCTTTTCATCTGTTCTACTTTCTATACAGCAATGCTGTCCCTCATGCCTGTAATTCTTTCCCTTTTCCCTTGAGCCTTCTGGCTTCCGTCGAGTTCACCTTCTACAAGAAGCTTTTCCTGATCCTCTTCTATGCTAGTGCCTTTCCTCTGCTGATTATTTCCTCTGTATGTATGTGTATGTGTGTGCATATGTATATATGCATCCATATGTATGTATACAGACTCATGTGGGCATGCATATATGTGTATACACACATCCATCCATCTATCTATCTACCTATCTAGTACATAGTTGTCTGCTCCATTAGACTGTGACATCCTGGAAAGCTAGGACAGTTCTGCCTTCTTTTAAAAATTCTCAGTGCTTAGCATAGTATTTGGCATTATCACAAGTGCTTCATCAAAGCTTATTTACTTGATTTTGTGTTAAGTTCAAAATTTAAAAAAAAATTTTTTTTAATCCCTTCCCTTCTCCCTGGGTTTCCATGACACCCTCTCCTGGCTCTCTTCTTGCCTGTCTGGCTGCTCCTTTTCTAATCTCCTTTGCTGGATCTTCATCCTCAGGAAAGGTAGCCCAGTGTTAAGAGCATTGGCTCTGGAGCTGGAGGATGTGGGTTCAATTGTCAAACATTTAATACCTGAAATAACCTTAGGCAAGTCATCTAACCAGCCTAGGCTTTAGCTTCCTCATCTATAAAACTAAGGCGGGGGTAGGGTAGGGAGGGGGAGTTTTTGGACTAAATGGTCTCAGGGGGTTTCCAGCTCTAGTTCTATGATCCCATGTCCTACCTCCTAACTGTGGGCGTCCAACACAGTTCTATTCTGGGCCTTCCTTTTTCCTCTTACACTTTCTGGTTCTAAATCTATGATATTATGACCCTTTCTTGGCCATCTCAACAGCTCCCCTAGATTCAATTATGATCTCTATGAAAGATGATTCCCAGCTCTTTCCTGAACTCCATTCCCACATCTCCAAACACATGAGATATCTCCAAGTGGATGGGACAGCCTATTGTGGCAACTGAATTAAAATAGGCATGTCCAAGAGAAAAATGATTATCTTTTCACCAAAACCTGCCCCTTCCCCTAACTTCGCTATTCTTGCTGAGAATCCATCATCATCCTTCTAAGACACTAAGGTTTACAACCCCGGAGTTACTCTGGAATCTTCACTTTTCCTTCCGCCCCTTATAGCCACCCAATGGTCAAGTTTTACTGGAAGTACTGATTTTACCTCATCACCTCACCCGGACAACTGCAATCCCCTGCTAAGTGGTCTCCAGTCTCAAAACTCTTCTCTCAGATCCATCCTTCACATACCCGATAAATAGATATTCCTAATGAAGCTGTCTGATCTGATCATGTCACTCCTCTGTTCAAGAAACTTCAGGGGCTCCTTAATGTTTCTAGAATTAAATAGAAACTCTTCTGGTTGGGACTGAAAGCCCTTTGCCATCTGGATCCAACATTTTTTCCGAGCTGATTTCAATTATTCCCCATCATGTACAAGCCAAAATGGGCCACTTGCAATTCCTTATATATGACATTCCATCTGCTGTCTCCATGAGTCTGAACAAGTTGTTTCTTATGTCTCACCTCTATCTACTATAGTTCCCTTCAAGGCTATGCCCAAGGGCTGCCTTCTGTCTGAGGCTTTTCCTGACGTTCTCTCTCACCTCCCTCCATCCTGATTATTTTGTATTTACCTTATGTTGATTTATCAGTGTGAGCTGACACCCTCACCTCCTATAGAATGTAAGCTCTCTGAAGGTAAGAATTATTTTGTTTTTTGCCTTTGTATTCCCAGTGCCTGGCACATAGCAGACACTAAAGAACTGATTATGGAATTAATGACAACAATGGGATAGAATTAAATTGACATGGGTCAAAATAGATTCAGATTAAACATTACTTCATATTACAGACACATACCGCCTTTTAAATCAGCTGAAGCCCCCACGTACTGAAAGTTATCCATATTAATGACATCAATGATAGGTGACACAACCCGGGTCTTGTCCTAAAATAAATATTGGATTTGGGGGAAAAAAACCACAAGTAAATAAGTTATTCAAAACACAACACAGAGAAAAGCATTATTAATGTTACACAGAAACAAGGCAAATCAACAGATCCATTATCTGCCAAGCCTTTTTGGTGTATACACATTAAACGCCCATTCCTTGTCTCCCTCACATTTATGTTATTCATTACAATTTGAATACCATACTGATAATAATTCATTGAAAATAAAAAAAAATAATCTATCCTGGATGACTCAGACATTCACCTGCCTGAAGGCAGAGGGCTGGACTGGGAGATCTTTCCAGATACCTTTCCTAGTGACATAAATTAATGGAGCTTTCCAAAATGTCTAAATTATCATCAGAAAGTAGATTTCATTTTGACAGAATTTAGGCTCAACCTGAATTAATTCAATTCAACAATGTGTTAGCTGATATGAAACAGAAGCAGGGACACTACTCCTTGGACTTAAAATCTGATATGGACACACAGGCGGCACAGAGATGCAGCCATGCGAAGAATAAACTTCCATGGACACATCTGTGATATGAAAAGCGATAAGTGGCAGTGACAGAAAATGAACAAGGCAGCCTGTCTTCCCAGGATTTTATGAAAATATTTTCTTAGTCGTTTCACATACTCCTGCTGTCATTTTCTTGATAAGAGTTCATAATGACTTTTAATTGCTGACCTTTCCAAATTTTGACGTTAAACTGACATTGATTGCAAACATGAAACAGTTAGACTCTGCTTAGCTTGGAAGGACAACAAAAAGTTAATTTTCTCTCTAGAGCAATTAATTGAAGGACCATTTTGTTAGCCAGGATGATAAAGGACTTGGTCAAACAAATTAATAAGGAATGCTTGGTAATACCAAGCAAGGACTTGGTAGTGTAGCAAACAGGGCTTGGACTCTTCAGAACTGTCTCAAAGGTAGACACTTTCAAGAAAGAAATTAAGTCATGTAGGAGGTGGGGAGATAGAGAGAGGAAAAGAATCATGGAATGATGGATTGCAAAGAGTAAGAAAGTGTTTAAGTTCTATAGGAATACCACTCACATACATTTTACATGCATGTATGCATGCATGTATGTATGGAATATAAAGAGAAAAACACAAGTCATCAGTTGGAACTTTAAAAATACTTCACTGAATTTGGGGACAACTTAAAAGTCAATTTTTTAAGTTTATAGGTTTTGGTGGTAAAAATTTTGCAGACTGCAAAGACTGACCTATGTTCTATCTAGCTATTATCAGAGACTAGAGCCACTTACTTGATCATTCTTCTTCATAAGAGGACTAGGGGGAGGCATTATAGACAGCCATCTAGAGTCCAACACACATTGATGCATAAGGGGCACTTTCTAAAATTATGATTAAGGCCTGTCATGATCTAAATTCCTAAGACGGAGAGGACAGAATCCCAAGGGCTGGAGCAGACAAAATATTTTTCCTTGTAGCCTCTGATGATCTATTAGCGACTTCTGTTTATTCAGGCAACTGTTCATGTAAATCACTAACTTCTCCAGTAAACTAACTATACCACAAAGAAAAGATTCCCCCAGAGCAAAGCTAATAATGATGATGATAATAATAACAGTAAAAATAATAATAATAACTTGCATTTATATAGTGCTTTATGGTGGGCAAAGTGCTTTACAAATATTATCTCATTTTATCTTCACAACAACCCTGGGAGTTAGGCCTTATTAGGCAGCTAGATTTGGAGTCAGGAAAAGTACCTGCTAGCTGTGCCACTCTGGGCGAGTCTCTCAATCTATCAGCCTCAGTTTCCTTATGTGCAAAATGGAAATAATAATAGCAACTGCCTCCCAGGGTTATTTTAAGTATAAAATGAGATAATTATTAAAGTGCTACAGAAATACTGTTATTATTATCCCTATTTTATGGATGGGAAAATCGAGGCAGACAGAGGTTAAGTGACTTGCCCAGGGTCACACAGCTAGTGATTGTCTAAGGCAAGATTTGAACTTGGGTTTTCCTAATTCTAGGTCTAGGGCTCTGTCTACTGTACAACCTTTAGAATTAGACCGTAGTGTCAATATCATATGGTTATTTCTTTTGGAAGTCAGATGAAAAACACAGGATTAGCATCATAGGAAGTTCCATGGAGTTAGAAGCCAGAAAGAAAACTAATCATCAAAAGTTGAATAGGCAGAATGATTTGCTAGTACACTAGAACTGTCCTAAGTGTCTTCACAGATTTGCAGAGTCGGAATGGCCTTCAGTGATCTAGTCCCCTATACAACATGGCCCATGAGTGGCCACCAAGCCTTTGTTCAGAGTCTTAAGGCAGAGAAGTGAGGCCAAGTGGTTCCCTTATTAGAAGAGTGAAATCTACTTCAATCTTAAAGCCACCATTCAATTAAGTCAATTACTCATTACTTTGGATAAAATGTGAATTTGTTAACATTAACATCTTAATCACCTGACATTCTGATCACCTGTGCCACTTGTTTAATGTTTGGAGGACAGGGAGAATTTCATGTTTTGGCAAGGAGAATTCCATGTCACTATGCCCAGGAGAACCCTGGTTATAATTTTAGTTGCTGAGCTAGAGTAGTGATTGACATTCTACTCATGTCACGACCCTCTGATCCCCTGCCAATGCTTTCCTTAGTTACCCAGAGACAAACTAACTCTATTTTTGTACTTTTACAGTATCCTTTTTCTTTTCATTAATCCATGGCAAATTTCTTGTCAAGTGTTTGTGGTGAATGAGGAATTAAGCAGAATGGCAAGCATGACAGAAAGAGAAATGAGAAGATGACAAAGAGTAACACAGTTAGTTGCTGTAAGACAGAGGTGTTACACTCATGGCCCAGGGGCTACATGTGGGCCACACCAATCCTGAATGCATCCCAAACCACATGAAAGTGTAAATGGGAAACAGCTAACAAAATAAACAAAAATACATTGAAATACAGATTTTAAAACTAAACTTGTTCTTGTCCTTTAGGGATCCTTACATACAGATTAGCGGCTTCTACTTAAGTCTGACATCGCTGCTATAAGACCTAGAGCACACATAATGTAAATCAGCAGGTGACCTATTGAAGGGTGGCGGACCCAACTAGACCCCACTCCTTTCTCCTTGAATCTGTCTTGGGTGCTTCTAGTGAAGAAGGACCCCTCCCGGATCACTGCTTTGTCGTGCATGGGCTTACACAACCCAATAAAACCATGAGCTACGCCAGGTATGGTTACCCAAGATGGACAGGTCACAGTGGACAGTTCCAACAAAAGGTGATGCACTGGAGAAGGAAATGGCAAACCACTCTAATATCTTTGCCAACAAAATCCCAGGGACAGTATTGGCACTGGCTACGGTCTGTGAGGTCATGAAGAGTGGAACATGACTAAAACAACAACAAGAAATCAAGAAGGGGTATGGTAGGAAATGGAGCCCTCGTGGACTGAAGAATGTACTTCGATGGTAGAGGTTATTGTCAAGATCTCTTTCTTACCTGAAATACTCATAAATGCTCCTTCTAGCCACAGCCTTTCCCTGAGGGTAAATGAAGGCCTTGACTTCTTCCCTAACAGACTACTCCACAGTTCACCTTAAAACTTCAGGTAAATAAAAGAGAGCCCCCCAGTAGAACAGGACTGCTCTACATAAAATGGAGGCTCTGACCCAGGCCTCGATCCCAACAGGTGAGAGTTCTGACCTTTCCTTTCCCCAGCTAGACTGTTTTTTTCATTTGGTTTAATGCAATAGTAAATGAATGCCACCAAAGATATTTCTTGCCTCATTTCACCCAACATAAACAAGCATCATGACCCGAGTGGCCCTCCAAGCCTTTGTGCCTTAGGGGTCTTCTTCACTCACCTCTGCTACCCTCTCCAGGAGGGGCTCCAGCCAATGCTCATTGCATTCACAATGACTGTCCAAGAACGTCAGGACTTTAGCCTGGGCTGCATCTGCCCCTCGGACCCGAGAGCGCATCAAGCCTGCGGGGGAGAGTTCAGAAGCTTGTCAGGGGAAGGAATCTATATTCTCTGTGAAAAACAACAAAAGTAATGTACGCTAGCAGACACCATTTATGCATTTCCCCCCACAAAACCTTTACAGCCCACTTGCAGGGCTGGAGGTTTCACATTCTGTGTCAGGCTGAAAGGATCAATACCACCCTGTGGTCATCAAAACAGCAGACTGTTTGTAGCTTTTTTTTTTTAAGGTAAAGAACCTACAGAGAGAACAACTGTCTTCTGAGAAAGGCTGTCACATGATTAAAGGCTGATGGATACATCAACAGAAACAATAATTTTAAAAAAACTCTCTTGCAAAGAGCAAACAGACAGGGTTTGCTCATTAACTGGGCTCGGAGACTTGTTATCTATACTCTTGAAGTGTCAATAGCTGCTGATCTTTCATAGTGCTAATTTAGTAATAGAAATTGCAAATTTTTCTGTTCTTCTAAGATTTAACATATATCAGCTTATACATACATATCACATGGCATGTATATACATGATACGATATATGTATGTAGGTATATGTATTCACACATTAAGATTCAGTTATAAGGCCCCTTTGTCATAACACAAAATCAATTATGTTGTGGGTCAAATCATGTAACTGCAAACTGCAATGTGAAGCAGAAGTGTCAGACACATGGCCCACTGCATGAAGCCTACAACGCTACAGAGTAAGGCAGGAACCCAATTAAAATGTAATTGGAAAATATTTACCAAAATAAATAAAAATACAATAAAACATGGATAGCAGTATATTACATGTTAAAACTAAGTCAATAGGCAGCCCTCAGGGATCTTTACGTATGGATTAGTGGCTCCTGTTTCTATTTGAGTTTGACACCACTGTTATAGAGTATTTCTCTCTGACTATTACAATCATTTCCTTCAAAACGACTGTAATTGTTCCCTGACCCCACAGTCACAATGGATTTCTAGTGCACATACTGTCCTTTGTATATAAAAATACTGCTACTGATTTACTATCAGAAAGGGCAGGACATATTTTAAGGGTTTTTTCCCCCCTCAGGAGGAGAATATGCATTTTCTTTGATGCTTAGTTGGCCCACCTTGTGAATGAGGCACACCTTGGTAAGTGATATAGTCTTTGGTGACGAAACAAAGGGAAGGTGGTTGGCTCCACCTGAGGGTTAAGTTCATGACCTCTGTCTCAGTAACACCAAACTCAAACCCACTGAATTACCTGGTCACACACACAAATGCTGAGCATTTTATATGTATTTTACAGGTCTTGAGCAGAATCTGATTCTCTTTGTGTTGACAGGGGCTCTCCCCATTTGAATTATGCCAACTCATCAAACTGTGAACAAATTTACACATTAAGACAGCGGTTCTTAACCTGGCATCCATGAATTTGTTTTTTAAATAATGTGGCAACTGTATTTCAATATAATTGGTTTTCTCTGCAATCCTATATGGTTTAATTTATTCCTTTAAAAAACGTTATTCTGAGAAGAAGACCATAAGGTCCACTGTCACAGAGGTCTTTGACACTAAAAATGTTAAGAATCCCTGCCTTAAAAGCAATCTTTTAATTTCTAAATATTTTACCCCAATAGCACTCACTGAAAAGAGTGGCTATTAATTTTGTTACTAATATTAAATTATCAGTGCTTAAAAATAACAATTGTTACCACTTTACTCCCTTATAGTGGGCAGTAGTAAGATAGGAAAATATGTCTCAGCTTTAGTAGATAATAAAAAAATGTAAAGTACGCTATCTTTTGTCTAGGTTGTTTGAACATGAAAATGGGGCATCCAGTCATAAAATTCTGATTTGTTTGAAGCTTCAGAAGGTTTCAAAGAGGAAGGGCCAGATTTGAGGCATTGACTATAATATGTACTTTTCAAACCAACAGGATTTATTAGGAAGTAGAATTAACGAAGGCCATGAAATCGATTCATTCCATTTATAGACTAGTTCAGTGTCACATGGTAGGGGAAAAAAATTTCTTCCCTGGCCACAGCTTTGACCTCTAATCCGAACTGGTTATCTTGCAAATGGGTACTATTGCCCCAGGGGGGAACAGAAAACAGACCATATACAGAATGAATCAAGGCAAACTCATCACGACTCCAGGGGAAAAAAAAAAATCTTAGCTCTGTCATCTTTGTATTGAACAGTCTTCCATAAAAAAAACAACTCGATAGCTAAAAAATTTCTCCAAACTGTGAATGAACAAGGTATCCAATCATCAAGCTCCCAAGCAGCTCTGAGAGATGAACAGCTGACTGGATGTTAATTGCACAGTATTTTAAGCTTCTTCTTTGGATGTTTCCATGTTTTACTCCTGCCTTTGGAAAAATCTTGCTTATGGCTGTCAATAAAGAATGTTCAATGATCCTAACTACCACACAGGGAAGACTGACAGCAGCTCATAAGGCAGGAATTTGTAAAACTGAAAAAGCAAGCAAATGGGAATGTACTTTTCTTTCTTCAGATGCGTCACTTTCACCTAGCTGTCAAATTCAAACGCCATTTATAAATAAAAATCAGATGCTTGAAGCAAGAAGTCATTAGATTTGCCATTTCTAAATCTTGAGTCTTTTCATCTAAATTCTAATACCTGAGGGACTGCTGACTAATCAAGGCTTCATAGATGATGAGAGGACAATTTTCCAAAGGAGAAAAGGTAGAATCCAAATAGAATTGTTGTCATAATTAAGAGTGAGGTTTTCAGTGCCATACCAATCAAACTACCAAAAAATTATTTTATGGAGCTAGAAAAAAATCAGTAACAAAATTCATCTGAAAGAACAAATGGTCCAGAATATCAAGGGAACAAATGAAAAGAAATGCAAGGGAAGGTGGTATACCTGTACCAGATCTTAAACTGCATTATAAAGCAATCATCAAAACTACTTGGTACTGGCTAAGAAATACAGTGGTGGATTAGTGGCACAGGCTAGGTATGCAAGACACGACCGTCAATGACTATAGTAATCTACTATTTGATAAATCCAAGGACTCCAGCTTCTGGGATAAGAACTCATTATTTGACAAAAACTGCTGGGAAAACTGAAAAATAGTATGGCAGAAACTAGGCATAAACCAACATCTTATACCCTATATCAAGATAAAGTCAAAATGGGTACATGATTTAGATATAAAGACTGATACCATAAGCAAACTAGGAGAGCAAGGAATAGTTTACTTTTCAGATCTATGGAGAAGGGAAGAATTTACGACCAAACAAGAGATTACATTAAATTTAAAAAGTTTTTGCACAAACAACGCAACCAAGATTAGAAGGGAAGCAGAAAGCTGGGAAACAATTTTTACAGCCAGCGTCTTTGATAAAGGTCTCATTTTTAAAATATATAAAGAACTGAGTAGAATTTATAAGAATATAAGTCATTTCCCAATTGATAAATGGTCAAAGGATATGAATAAGCAGTTTTCAGAGAAAGAAATTAAAGCTCTCTATAGCCATATGAAAAAAATACTCTAAATCACTACTGATCAGAGAAATCCAAATCAAAAGAACTCTGAGGTACCACATCACACCTATCAGATTGACTAACATGACAAAACAGGAAAATGATAAATGTTGGAGAAGATGTGGGAAAACTGGAACACTAGTGCATTGTTGGTGGAGTTGTGAACTGATCCAGCCATTATAGAATGCAATTTGGAACTATGCCCAAAGGGCTACAAAACTGTGCATACCCTTTCGCCCAACAATACTACTTCTAGGTCTGTATCCCAAAGAGATCATAAAAACAAGAAAAGGACCCACATGTACAAAAATATTTATAGTAGCTCTTTTTGTGGTGGCCAAGAATTGGAAATTGAGAGGATACCCGTTAATTGGGGAATGGCTGAACAAGTTGTGATATATGAATGTAATGGAATAATATTGTACCATAAGAAATGATGAGCAGGCAGACTTCAAAAAAACCTGGAAAGACTTACATGAACTGATGCTGAGTGAAATGAGAAGAACCAGGAGAACATTGTACACGGTAACGGCCACACTGTGTGATGACTGACTTTGATAGATTTTTCTCTTCTCAGCAAAAGACTCATGATGGAAAATGCTATCCACAACCAGAGAAAGAACTATGGAGTCTGAATGCAGATGGAATCTACTCTTTGCTCTCCTTTTCCTTTGTCATTTTGTTTTTTGCTTCATTCTTGTGGTTCCTCCCATTGCTTCTAATTGTTCTTTACATCATAACTAATGGGAAAATATGCTTATAAATAGAGCCTATATCAGATTGCATGCTGTCTGGGGGAGGGGGGGAAATGGAGGGGGAGAAAATTTAAAACTCAAAATCTTACAGAAGTGAATGTGGAAAACTAAAAATAAATTATTTTTAAAAAAGAATGAGGTTTTACTATGCAATGGATTAAGCTTTTCATGTATTTACCTGATTTGAAAACAGTTTTGAGTGCTATACACATACACAGATCAGACACAGGAAGCCAAGATATGGTCATTTTTCTTTTCATTAAGCTAAAATATGTTGAGTTCAATAATAACTAAAAATATAGACACAATTACACTTTGTTGGCAAAACAAAGTCCTGTTAAAATGATCAGGCTGTTTAGAAAAATAAGTCAGTAAACAATCTACCTTCTCGCCGATCATTTCTAAGAACCCGCACTTTCTCAATCTTCCCCAAGAGAGCACCATCCTCAGCTGAAAAGGGAAAAAAAAAACCCAAGAGATTCTGAAACTGAGCTTTATAAAGATGTGTTTTATTGTAAGTATAATCAACTCTTGATTATCTAAGGGCTGCTGAACAGTCTGTACATCATACAGTCACATCCCCGACCCACTGCCCTCCCTTTTGACTATTTCACTATTCATTATACAGCAAGGGAAAAAAAAATAGTCATAGTACTTACGATCATTACTGTAGTCATCTACCAATATGATTTCTTTTATGAGATTGGGGGGACTTTTCTTAAGCACACTGAAGAGGGAAGGAAAAATATTACATGGTCTTCCATGGGTATGGAATTTATTGGTTCTGAATTTACTCTTCCATCCCCAATCCCAACCAACAACTATCAGTCACACATTGCCTTTTGAAAGCATCATATAGGACAATGGATTGGACTGCCTCACCTGACTACGGTCCTCAGCAAGGCCGACCTGGCTTCATTGTGGAAAGTGATTACCACACTGGTGGCTGGTAAGTCTACTCGCCACTGCTTTCGCTGACACCTGAAAATAAAGAGAGGCAACAATCGTCAGTACACCATAAGATATTAATGATCTCCTAAAGGTAGGAAGATGTTCATCTAGCTGAGAAGAATGACTACTAATGGATTTTACATTTACAAAACTTCTTTATAAAACTTTTCCAAGGTAGAAGAGGAAAACAAATATCTGTTGATAAAGTTGGACTTCTTCTGTTTTGAGGCATTTATGCATTACAAACATCATATACGGCATTTGGCTCTAAATGAAGACACTAGACACACCACAGATCACAATTTCTGCTCTGGCCAACTAAGATGTAGATTTTCCTTTACTCCCATCAGGCCATGACCAGATTCCTAGGCATACAGGCTAAATCTTGGTGGGAAAAGTGAAGGTGAATAATGAATAGAAATTTGACATTCCAATCAATATTGCTAGAAGCAATGGAGTTACTTTCAACCCAAATCTCCAAATAGAACTTAGCCTAAAGAACAAGCCTCCCAGGTGAGGATGCAGAATTCTGCTGGGACCAGGTAATTCAGAAATCCAGTCTCAACAAATGTGGAAATGTTTGTTGTATCATTAATATCGTCATCCATAGGATAATAGTAGAGTAAGAGAATTTGGGTCTTGTGTGTAATAGTTTGGAGAGATAATACAATCTTGGTGTGTTTTTAGTTTAAAAAAAGTCCTGAGATTTACCTTCCTTTGTAGACATGCTTTCATGTCCCACCATAGCAAGGATGTGAGCCTGGTTTGTCAAAATCTATGCCAGAATGGCACAAGCATGTCCTCTCAATTAGCAAGGCTTCAAGTACTGGCTGGCAATGGAGTGTATTTCTATTACCCAAGTACCAACTTACCTAAATTCAGAAATGGTCCACCACCAGAAAGTTATCTACAAGGTGATGAATTTCTATCAGTCTCAAAAACCCATAAATACTAAGGCAAGGAAGACTTGTGATTTGCATCAGAGAAAAGAGTACCTATTCTGATGAAATCAGGGATTTGCTGGAGTACTTGAAATTCATCAATAGAAGATGCCACATAACAAGAAAAGAGCAAATCATCTCACCAGCCTCAAGTACAATCTCCTTCTTGAATCATCTAAGTCAATTGTCCTAAGTAGGTTTTGTAGACCATGGATGGTGCTTAATGAGTTTCTTAGGTGCAAAGAAAAGATCAGATGCTGTCTGGGTGATGATCCCAGTCAGTCTAAGGAAAAGAGAATAGAGAAGTGGAAGGAGGGAGTTGCTTTTAGTGATAAGTCTTTTATAGGAAAGAAACGTACAGACTGCATTTTGAGAGCATTAGGCAAAATCAATGGTGGCAATACTACCACTCTCCACTGCCAATACAGGAAGAGGAGCACACAGATGAATCCCACATGAGTGGATGAGTTAAATGATCCCAGAAAAGACTACTGGGAATCTTTTGCCCTAGTGAATTAATTTTCCAGCTGAGTCATTTGAAAACCACTGATTAATGTGAAAAGAGGGGTGCAGCCTGTTGCAGGTTACCAACAGTTATTCACCTCTCTTATAGTTTGCTGTCATTCAGTGTGAACACTTCTGCCAGCATTTACAAGGGGTTTGTAGCAACTCAAAGTACTAAGGAGGAAAAAAAAATCTTCCACGAGACCAAAAATTTACAAAGGGTCCTTTCCTTCTCCAGTTTTTAATCACATGCAATTCACTACCTTCCCTTCCCCTCCCAACCCCAAATGTCTGGCCCATAATTTGAAGATACTATGATTATGATATCTACAATTTAAATAAATGAGAGTTGGTGGGGGACAAAAAGATGGTAAAAGGGATAAGAATTATCTTTTGAAATCAGACAAGATCAAGACATATTTAATTCACAAAGAATAAAAGTGGTCATTCTAAACAGGTGCTTGGACAATATCCAGCAAATTTCTATGCATGGGTGCACTGTAAAGGAAAATGTATAGCAGACCCCAGCTAATGTGCACTAATGACTGGGAGATCTCCTTCAGATGAGCAAATTTTGTAAATTAGCAAGTAAAGCAGCACAATTAAAAAGCAATAAATGCCAGGATCATAGAATGGGTTTCCTCTGTTTATTTAGTTGTGTGGGTAGCTTGGTTTTAATTAATCGTGAGAAGGCAGCATAATGTACCACCAGTCACTCTCGGTTAAAAAAAAGCAATCTGAGTTGAATACTGTACCACATTACAGCTTCTGGCCTCTAAATCTTTACTGGAAAGCAAATACACAGGCTAGCCTTCTTGGTGAGAATCACCATACTGGTAGATTAAGTAAGCAAAAATTTGCAAGGTTCAACTATAAACCAATTAACCAAAGAAAAGTCATCTAAAAGGAGCCAATCTATGATATTAATAGGATAAGAACTTCCTATCATGAGGGGGCTGGAATATCCAGCGCAATTAGGCCCCACTTAACACAGTGAGAAGTGGTAAGATAAGTGGGCCCTAAACAGAATGATTTACAAAATGTAGGCTCAGGCATCTGCATTGGAATTAAAACAAAGAGAGGAGTATTTCTCATGCCAAGAGCATACAAAATTGACCCAATCAACCTCATATTCTTTCATTCTCATTCTCTCCCTGCAGGGATCACAGCTTCGATGGGTAACTGAAAGGCAGGAGGCACTAACTCCGTCTGCATTGTTCAGAAGGCATGGAGCTTGCATTACCACTTTGTATTCTTTCAGAGTGAGTGAGTGAGTGAGTGTGTGTGTGTGTGTGTGTGTGTGTGTGTGTGTGTGTGTGTGTGTATGAATTATTACAATACCTAGGGGAAAAACTCTTCAGTGTGTTGGACAGATCTTTTAGGGAGGATTTGTGGAAAGACTTCCCTATGGACAAGAGACATAGATGAGCTGCTACTTGCACCACTGTAGAGAGTACTTATTTTGATGAAATCAATGCATCCAAAGCACCACAGGTTTAGAGCTGGAAGGTACCTTACAGATCATCTAGTCCTCATTTTACAAGGGAAGAACTGGAGTCCAGGGAGATTAAATGACGGGGATTAAATGATTTGCCCAGGATCACAAGTGGTTTGCAAGGACAGGATTTGAACCCCTGTCCTGTCTTCAAATCTAGTATTCCTTCCACTGCATTATGCTGCCTCCAAAGTAT
The DNA here is from genome assembly GCF_900497805.2 of Vombatus ursinus. Taxonomy (NCBI): domain Eukaryota; kingdom Metazoa; phylum Chordata; class Mammalia; order Diprotodontia; family Vombatidae; genus Vombatus; species Vombatus ursinus. The sequence continues at coordinate 3,165,910 of NW_020954576.1, forward strand.
TGAATCACATGTATACAAGCATACATGTACAAAACACATATCTGTCTCCTCTTCGATATCTGCCACTTGGGCATACGACTGTGAACTCAGTTTTGCTAGGCACTGTCAGATGTAAATTATAATAGTCATTTCACTTAAACGGGAGAGAGGAAAGGATGGGGAAGAAGGCCATTCATGTCATAACAATTAAGTTAACTAGACATTAATTTTTAAAAATTATTTTGGCTAATAGAGCATACATGCACACACATACACACACATGCAGTAAGCTTTAATATCCAGTCAAAAATGTCATTGACTGTGGAAAACTTCTTTATGATGATAAAAAGAGGCTGAAGAATGAGCACATTTATCAGTTAAACAGAGGTATCCCTGACAACCAGTCTTGATCATTCTGTAGCTAGGAAAAGAATGTCTAATAGGAGAGGCAACAATGAATCCTGGTAATTTGACAGAAGCCAGAGTCTAGCTCATATCCACTTTTATACCTGAGCCTTCTGTAATGGTAACTGTTGGTTATTAGAAGTCAGCAGTAGCAAAAGCCTATAGTCAGTTCTGCTCTCTGGTGCCAAAGGAAGAAGAATGATTGGCCTAATTCAGTGTTTAGGGACTGCTTGTCAATGATATCTGAGTGATATCTAACAGAGCTGTACCTAGGAATTCTGGTACATGGGGAAAATTCAGTTTGGAAGAGAAGGAAGAAGTGGCAGACATGGAAAGAGATATCAGATATGGAATACAAGGCCCTGTGGAGGATCTGATCTTGTGATGGTGGCCTGAGTCTAGCTGAGGGAACAGGAGCACTTGTTAAGTGGAGGACTGGTAGACCAGAGGTCTACCCTAAGAAAGAAATCTCCCCTCCCTACCATGCTTGAGCTCTGGTGCATAAACTTAGTATCTCCATTCTAGTTGTGACCAAAAGGGTAAAGTACTCAGAGTCCTGGTAAAACCAGTACCTAGTTACTAGGCAATATCAATTACGCCATGTTTATTTTTAACACTTCAATGTCCAGATCATTCTCATAAATAAATGATATGAAAAGAGAATTTCTAATTATGGAATTTGGACTTCACATTTGAGCAATTCAGCACAATTTAATAAACATTCCATAAACGGTTATTATAGACAAGACACTGGACTAAGAACTAAAGATACAAAGTCTACTATCAAGGAATTTTTAAATGATGAGGGGTGGAGGTGGGGGAGTAGAGAAGAGACATCCACATAAATAATCATGAAAAAAGAAAGTGTTAGGAGAACTTTAAAGAGGGAGGGAGTCATGATTTTCATTAGGACCTAGGGTGGGGAAGGTTTCATGGAAAAGGGACCACCTGAGTTAGCCCTTGAAAGAAGGGTGGCATTTCAACAAGCGGAGTGTTCCAGAAATCAGGGATAGTGTCTCAAGGATACAACAGAGCAGCCAGTTAGACTGGAATGTAGATCGTATGAAGAGTTGTAATGTGAGATGTCTGGAAATTTAGGCTAGAGTGAAGGGTTCTGAACGCCAGGATCAGGAGTACATCCTTTATTTGATAGCCAATGGCAAGCCACTTAAGACTTCTGAAAGGATAAATGACATGATTCTATATCAGCACATCAGGCATTTAATACATTTTAATTTGAATTGAATTGAATATAAACAGAACAGTGTGTTAAAATGATTATACAAATAGCAATGTGAAGGATGGATTGAGTAAGAAATAGGAGTACCAGTTAGAAAACTATTACAACGATTAAGGAGTCTTAATCTGGGATCCATAAACTTTGTTTTTTAAAAAATATTTTTATAATGATATTTTCAATATAATTGGATTCTTTTGTAATTCCATGTATTTTATTTTATGCTTTAACCCCCCCCCCCCCAACTACTACTGTGAGAAGAGGTCCATAGGCTTCACCACACTGCCAAAGGGGTCTGGTACAAAGAACCCCTGGTCTAAGTGAAAAGGAAGGAAGGTCTACGCTGGGGTGGTTGCAGTAAAAACGGAAATGAATAGATTTCAAGAGATGCTACTGAGGTGTACTCTACAGTGGCAAGTGATTGGATACATGGAGTGATGGTGAAAGGAAGAATCAAGAGTGACTGGGACGATGAAAGTGCTATCAAGAGAAATAGAGGAGTTAGGGTGTGGGAAGACTTTTGGAGAAAGAAAACAAGTCTAGCTTTGTTTTGCTTGGCTTGAAGTGTTGCCAACATATCCAAACAGAATGAGAGAGGCAGGGACAGATAAAGATTTGGGAGATGTCTGCAAGGAAATGGTAACTGATATCATGGGAATAGAGGACTCAGCTCCCAAACCACTTCTTGCAGGAGGCCTTTCTTGGTCCTCACCCTCTACTAGTGCCTTCTTCCCCAAGGTTATTATCTTCATTTGATGTTTTTGTAGGTATAAATTATCTCTCCAGTTAGAATGGAAGTTCCTTGAGTGCTGAGGCTACTTCCTTTTGGCTTTTGTATCCCCAGCACCTAGCATGGTGCCTGGCACATAGTAAATGCTTAATAAATGCCGACTGAGTGAATAATTTATGGAAGAGATATTCAGGAGAGGGCAAAGAGAAGAGGGCTAAGAAGAGAAACCTGAGAGCAACCTACATCTAAAAAATGAAAGGAGAAAGAGGAATTGACAGATCAAACAGAGAAAGGTCATTCAGAGAAAGAACTAGAAGAATGCAGTGTCACAGAAGCAAAGGAAGGAGTCAATCCACAGGGACAGGCCACAATACTGGTCCACACAGCAGCCATTTAGTTTTCTTCCTTACCAATCACACTCTGATTCTAATGATGGTATAAAATACGGCTGTGAGAGGTCCACAGTGTCAAATCTAGTAAAGACGTTGAGGAGAAGACAAAAAGGGGGATACTGAATTCAGCAATAAAGATATTATTAATGACCTTAAGAGAGAGCTGTGTCAGTAGTAGTGGAGGCAGGAGACAGATTTCAAGGGGTTCAGGAGTGACTGGGTAGTAAAGAAGTAGAGGTTAAGATTTATCAAGGGTCTCCTAAACACTTCAGTAATAATTCCTCAAAGGCCCTCTAGAAATCTTACCTCTTTGACAAATTTTCCCAACAAGCAAGATGCTAAAAGTGTCCTTCCAAAATCCATACACATTACCCAGCATGACACGAATGAATGCTAATCAAATCTATTGTCTCTCTTTCAGTTCCTTTCCCTTCTTCCTTCCCCTGCTTCCCCCATCCCCCCAATAATTTTCTCTGTCAGCCAATTCCTTGATTTGGGGACTGATTAGCTAGCTGCTTTATCCAGCTCATGCCCTTTGGTTCTCTTTAGTTTTCTGGTTATATTTCACTGCTCAAGTGCACATCCATCCAAGGATAGAAGAGAAATGAAAGAAGGAGAAATTCTTAATTATTCAATTTCACTGCTTGTTGGTAGTGATGGTAAATGGCTTAGAGTAAAGGCCGACAGCAAATGACTAAAATGAGATCTGAGGATTTCCATTACCTAAGCTGTGCCTTCTTCCCAATTACCAATGCTAATTGAGAGATGGCTCTGTATCTGAATTAGCTTTGATTTGTTGTGGTGTGTGCGTGCACGTGTGTTTTGGGTGGAGAACACAGGAAAGAGAGGAGGAAAGTATAAAAGCATAACCAGAGCTCATTATTGGCAGAGAAGAACAAAGTGTTTCAGACACAAACTTTTTTCAGTCAAAGCAGGCATGGCCCAGGCTTGCTGGAAATGATTTCGTCCAGTCACATTATTGCTGCCACTGTGGCACTACCAACCATGCAACCCACCTCTCAACCTTCTCTGCATCATCACTGCAATGGCAGCAGGAAAATTTAAGAACTCTTCAAGTGAAAGCAGGCATAAATACCAGCTTAAAGGAATAACCTGAGAGATGGTCTAAGACCCCGTGGGTGGTCTGGATCCCATTTGACAATGATGTTTTTAAGTGCATAAAATACAAGTAGGGTTACAAAGGAAATCAATTATGTTGAAATAAAATTATCAAAATATTAAAAGGACAAATTAGTGGGCCCGTTATATCCACAGACCTCTTGGGGGCAGTCCATCGACCCTTGGTTAAGAATCCTTGGTCTAAGAGAAAAGGTTTTCTCCTCTCTACTATCTCCTCTCTCTCCTTTCCCAGAGGCTCTCATATTGCCAGGCTATTGCTAGGTATGAAGAGAACTGGGCTTTTCAGTTTAATTGTCTCTGTTGAGATCGGCTCCTTGAGCTACAGCCTATGTCTATCCAATTTGTTCTGTACAATCCCTAGCGTGGCATCCCATGCAGGAGAGTGTCTAGTCAACATGATCCACTGCTAATGATTTTAAATCTTATATGCCACAACATTATTATTGTGGGTCCTCAAACAGTCCTCCTCATCCATAACCATGACTGGTCACTTAGCAGCCCCAGTATACTGAGCATCATATAAAACACACACAATCAATATTTATTAAGCACTGACAATGTGAAAAATATAGTACCTGCTACTGAGAGGATACAAAAGAAATAGAAAGTGATATTCCTGCCCTCAAAGAGCTTACAATCCAGCTGCACAGGCCAATCAAACAACCAACTGAAGAACATATAATGGCAACATGCCAAGAAGCGCATACTGTACATTAGAATCAGAATATCTAAATCCTGGGCAGCATATGGATCTGATATGCCATTTAAGTTCTCTGAACCTCAGTTTACTCATCCATAAAATGGAATAAGAATGTTGATACTACCTACCTCAAAAGGGTGCTGTGAGGGAAGAGTTTTGTAAGCGTCTACGTGCTATACATGGAAATATGAGTTATTATTACTACCACCTGTCCCTAATCATTGGACTCATAATTGAATCATATTCAGCATACTTTTGGGAAACAGGGTCCACCGTGTGTAGAAAGGGGCTAGTGATGATAGGAAGGAAAAGCCAATCAACTGATTAATGACCAGGTGTCTGTCGAGAATGCAAGGGACAGTAAAACTCTCAATGTATGGTGTTCTAAGATATGGCTGCCATGGGATATAGGGCACAGGGCCTGTACCAATAATGCAGCAGCAGGGGCAAACTGTGACTTCCCTTGTCTCTTGTGCTGAGAGCCAATTTCAGGTTTCCAGAAATGATAAGGCACTTAAAAGTATTCTCCAGTCAACACACGCCCAGTTGGCCTTACTGGGACAAATTAAGATACAATCTTAATTTAATTAAGAAATTAAAAATCTCAAAATCTCAGACAGCAAATAAACCAGGTCAGGAAATTAAAAAGAAGAAAGAAAAACAAAAATGAACTTTAAACAGGCACAGTTTATCTCCTTAACTCCATTGATGACTGACTGGGAACTGGGGGAAAAAAAAAAGCACTTTGAAAACACCAGAAATCACGATGCTGCATCTTTTTTGGGAGTGTTTTCACATTTTAATGGCGATGTCTTAATGAAGGATCTTTTATTTATTTGAAGACAACTTTTTTATTTTATTTTTTTAATTTCCATTTACTTTTTTGTTTTCAACATTTACTTTCACAAGATTTTGAGTTCCAAATTTTCACCCCATCTTGCCCCTCCCCCCACCCCAAGATGGCATGCATTCTAAATACCCCTTCCCCTAGTCTGCCTTCCCTTCTATCTCTCCCCCCCTTCTCTTATCTCCTTCTCCTTCAATTTTCCAGTAGGGCAGGATGGATTTCTGTACCCCATTTCCTGTATTTCTTATTTCCTTCACAAGTTTTACTTTAAAGGAAGGGACCGGGCAGATTTGTTTTTAATGAATATTTTGCTTGGCTGGAGGCAGCCATGCAGAGGTGTCAGATACAAGTGTCCAGCAACACACCCAGTGCCACCTGAACCAGATTGAAATGTAACTGGGAAATATTTAACAAAATAAATAAAAATACAATAAGACACAGATAATGTTAATGGGCTTTTCTAAGTTAATGTGAGCCCACAGCATACGGACCAGTGGTCCCCCTTCTATTTGAGTTTGACGCCATTGCTGTAGTGGACACAGAAATCTAGGAGCCAGGAAGGCCAGGGTTCCAAACCCCTACCTCTGACATATGCTAGCTGTGGGGCCCTATCCAAGTCACTTAACCTTGCAGTGCTTTTGGTAGTTGCAAAGAAGGGGCTAGTTTGTATAGGTAGAGGTAGAGTTTCCTCATCTGGGGAGTTTTCTATACTAATGAAATCACCAATCTAGTACCCATCCCATGTCCTACTGCTGAGCTTTCCTACAGTACGATATTAAATGCAAGCTATATGTAAGCTCTTCATGGCCTGGCATATGCCCAGGCACACATTCAACCTAATGGGGCCCTGGGTTGCTTCTGGGGCAGTTGCGCATAGCTCCATGACTGTGGAGCTACAGGGATACATCTCCAGAAACTTAGCCAGGCAGCCTTTCAATCAGTAAATAGATATTGAGCACCTATTATGCACGAGGCACCCTGCTAAGCACTGGGGATATAAAAAAATGGCAAAGGTCCCTGCCCTCAAGGAGCTTACAATCCAATTGGGGAGATAATATGCAAAGAAATATATAGAAAGAAAGCAATTTAAAGGATACATAGGAAATAAGTAACAGAGGGAAGGCAGTAGAATTAAGAGGGGTTAGGTAAAGTTTCCAGTCAAAGAAGAGATTTTAGTTGGGACTTAAAGGAAGCCAGCTTGGGGGGGGGGGGG